>NW_027069862.1:676233-698417 GCF_002906115.3 Quercus suber | reverse complement strand
TATAAATAAACTATGATGTTTGTTTTATAATGATTGATCTTTTTCATCATGCCAAAACACTAATTGGTTTTGGTGTAGGAAAGGTTTAAACTCCATATTTCTTATTCGATGACAAAAAAAACTTTACCAACTATTCCAAAAAAAATTTGTATTTATTTTTTCAATTAATTTTAATGTATAGTATATATATAATTTTATAGTTTAACTTCCTTTTTTTTTTTTTAATAAATTGTATTCTTTACTTTATGTATATATTTTAAAATAAATTCAATATTAATTCAATTATTGGGCATTTTTTTTTTGACTAGTCAACCTTATACTTCTTTCTTGACAATTCAATTAATCAATACTCGCTCCATTACGTGGGTTACAGTTAGTTCAATTAGAAAAGTATCTAATGGTTAAATAAGAGATCTGAGATTTAATTGTCGCCTACACTAAAAGTTGATTGGTGTCTTGATCTGATAATAAAACTTAGGAGCGGATGTTATAAGTTATAACTCTCTTAAAAAAAAACACATATTCCCTCCATTATGAATTCTGATAACTATGCTCAAAACTTCTCTATACTTCAAAAAGTCCATGTTTTAAGAAAAACCCATTTTAGGGTTGTGTATACATTTTTTTCTCTCTTCAATAATCAAAAGGTGAAATGCATAAAAAGAGAGAACATTTTTTTTTTAATTTATTTTTTCAACTAAACAAAAGAAAACAAACGTGTTGTTATTGTATAACCCCACTTGATAAAATTTGTGACTCAGCAAACCCTATGATGTCTCCACATCACAATTCACATACCAAACACAAAGATAAAAATAATAATAAAGTTAATAAAAACTTAATAAAAATTTACAAAATATTTCCAACCTTGTATCCAACAAAAAAAGAAAAAAGAAAAAAAAAAGAAGCAAAAAAACAAAAAGAAAAAAAAATGAGTGATTTAAAATAACATCCACAACCCTACACCTCATGTTTAGGGTCTTTCACCGAACCCTTGAAAAGAGACTTGAGACCCTCTCTCCATTTTCCTTGGAATCATAATATTTTCTCTTTGTTCTCTTAGCATCTCTCTCTCTCTCTCTCTCTCTCTCTATATATATATATATATATATAAACACAAAGCTATTTTTGATTTTTTGACAATTTGTTTTTGTTGTTGTTGTTTCAATTGGTTAATCAAGTTTTCACCTAGTCGCTAGCCATGACTGTACTCTCTGAGATCGGCAACAAGACCTTTTTCGCTGCCGCGGTTAGTATTATATGCTATTACTATTTATTTTATTTATTTGGATTGATTCTGAAGTCACTTTTGTTTATTGCTTTGGGGAATTTGACTCTTCTTTTCTCGGAAAGCTTTGGGTATTATTATATTTATATGATTAATAAATTGATTTTCACTATTTTAACATTTTGAAAGTGATTCTAATTAGATTACAATTATTACAATATGTATATATTCATTCAAAGGAGTTTAAAAAATTATTTGTTCTTATCAAATTGAATTCTTTTTAATAAAGCTTAGCATCCAGATCATCGAGAGAAACATCACAGGATGCTAAGCTTACGATGTTGTCTAGATCATTGTATCTAGCGGCCTGAGAGAATGGAATTGGTTTTGTTTTGGATTTTTTTTTTCGAAATGAATAATAATGAAGTGATTTTCAGCTAGCTCAACTGGTAAAGTCTCTAATGGTTGAATAAGAGATCTAGGGTTCAATCCTCGCCTACACCAAAAACTAATTGGCGTCTTAGTCTGATGAAAAAGAGCTATCATCAGAAGTGGACGTCATAGGTTGAAACTTTTTCTCAAAAAATAATAATAATAATAATAATGAAGTGTTTCTGTGTTTGTGTTTGTAAGTACCTCAAGCAAAACCTTGACCTGGTCCGACGTCATTTTAGATGATGGTTGCTCTACTACTGGATTTGCTGTTGTCCCCATTTTCTTTTGCCAATCTCGGCTCGCGTGCGCACACTAAAGCACAAGAGAACAAGAAATTGATTGGTTCAGGTTGGATCAAGTGTAACCCGATTCTGTACAGATAATGGGCCTGCTCCAGACAGTTTTTCTTCGCCCGTGGGCAATGTCCACTTTGTCTTTAGCAGGTTGGACTATTAGGCTGCTTATAGGCTTTTTAACAACCTTTGATGGGCTTATAACTTGTATTTATTGAAATAAGGAATAAATAAGTGCATTGATGTATTCATGAAAATATTTTCGTGATTTTTTTATTTTTATCTTTCAATAATTTGATAGTTATAACGACGAGGAGAAATTTGAACCATGGATATATTGGAGATGTCAAGAGGAGATGCTAATCAATTGAGTTATAAGATTTTTTTTTCTTAAAAGAGTTGAGCTACAAGGTAATTTAGAGCCCATTTAGCATCAATTTCAACTTTAACTTTTAACTTTTAGTTTTTATATACAGTTTTTTAAAACCTCATTTTTTTCCCCCTTTTTCTCACTTTTTCAAAATTTTTTAAGGTATAAGTATACTTTAGCACACTTTCAGCAAAAAGCTAAATAAGTTGATTCCAAACAGACACTTAGTACACTCATATAACTAATAATTATAATGATACGAAAAATTTCAAGTTGTTATGAGAAACTAATTATCAATGATGATTTGGTACACTCGTATAATTTATTCTTTTAAACAACTTAGTGTTTTATTAGAGCAATTTCAAGACTTTTTTTGGGTAAAGGAGAGAGCACATAACCCATTTTTTAATAATGTAAAACTTGTAAAGCGTTTAGAAATCTTAATACGATCAATTTATTATTTATGATTATACACAATTGAGACGCACTGATTACAATTCAACCAAAATATACTTTGCTCTTCACTCTAGCCTTCTTTATAATGACAAACATGTTCTTATCTATAATGCAGTATTGGCCTCTTTCCCTTATGAATTTGGGAGTGTGATGATGATACATTTCCCATTCCCCCTTTGCCGCCTTCTATACCAAAAGGATGACCTTAGGCTTGCTGCGTTTTTACTTTACTGTTCAATAATGAGTCAATTAGTGTTTAATGTTGCTAGTTGAAAATGCTTCTCTAGGATCAAACTGGGGTTGCAATTAGTGTGCGTTTGAATTTTGATTATAGACCAGCTTATTACTTATTTTTCCTACTATTTGCAAGTTCCACGTGAGTTATCTATTTATTTTACATAACTTTTATCTTTTACCTTTTAGCTACGCTACTTTTAACAAAAAACTAGATAAATTATTCTCAAACGAACACTCTCCTAAGCCTAGCTAGGACGGTCCCTTAGTTATATTGCATATTAGCTAAAGATCACTTGTTTGATGTACTATTGGTCTATAATAATCAAAGGACAAAAATTTGCTCCAAACAGGTTTGCTGGAGTTGCTGCATACAGGGGTAGGTGGCAAAATATTAAAGTGACATGTGTCCGGGGCACATGACCAGCTATGAGTGGAATTTCTTCGTTAACATCTCTCATTTCTCTATCAAACGACTTTGGCAAAACCCATTAGACTCAAAACTCATCTCTCCCCATCATCAGATTCTCTGTTCCACCTCCATTCCTCTCATTAGAATCCACAACCCTTCTAACCCATCAAAAAATAACTCCGCCCACCACATGCTCTCACTGTGGACCCACTTCACCATGTTTGTCTCTGTGGGTTGCTTTGGTTCGAACTTACTGGGTTGCTTCAATTGGTTACTGGACCATAGTTTTGCTTAAGGGTGGTTCAAATTGGCTTCTTGGATTGTCATCAATGGAGTATTTTTTGTGTTGATGGTTGCTAGGTGGTTCAATTTGGTGCGTTGCTTTATCGACGCCAATGGGTTGTGGTAGGTTATGTTTGATATGGCTGGGTCATGGTGGGCTACGGGTTTGATATGGATAGGTCATGGCTGGGCACAGTGGGTTAATATGGGTTAGGTGGCTGGGGTTTTTTAAGTTTTAAGAAGAACAAAAGAGGAGAAGAGAGAGAAAGGTATCTGGGCTTGGATGAAGGAGAGGGAGGGCAAACGTTAACAGCATTTGTCATCTCAAATGAATTAATTGGTCATGTGTGTTACATGAGACCACTAGACATGTGTCACTTTAATGTTTTGCCACCTAATCCTGTATACAGCAGCTCTAGCAAACTTTTCTGCATAAATTATTTTTTGTTCACTATTTAAAAATTGTTCACTGTTTTCTCATAAAACACCTCCTGAAATTGTGTTCTCTAAATTTAAAAGCCAAATCTCTATGCTTTTTTATGTTTGAATTTCACAATAATCGAATCTTTTTTTTTGCACTGATAAAATCTGTTTCTACAATAGTAAAAGTTGCTCTTTGCATATCATGTTTACTGTATATTTGAATATGCTTACTGCATTCATAAAATCTGTTTTTTGCATTAATTAAAACTGTTTATTGTTTTCTCATAAAAAATTTTCACTGTTTTCTGCATAAACTATTTCTATCATTCTGCATAAAATTATTTTATGTTCAGCATTATTTAAAAAATTGTTCACTCTCTTTTTTGCATAAATTATTCTCTATTCATTGCATAAATTGTTCACTGTTTTTTCATTAAATTTGTTTTTTGCATTAATTAAATCTTGTTCTCTAAATTTAAAAGCCAAATCTGTATGCTTTTTCATGTTTAAATTTTACAATAATCGAATATGTTTTTCTGCATTGATAAATCTGTTTCTACAATAGTAAAATTTGCTCTCTGCACATCATATTTACTATATATTCGAATATGCTTACTGCATTCATAAAATCTGTTTTCTGCATTAATTAAAACTATTCATTGTTTTCTCATAAAAATTGTTCACTGTTTTCTACATAAACTGTTTCTAGCATTCCGCTTAAAATTATTACTGTTCAACATTATTTAAAAAAACTGTTCTCTCTCTTTTCTGCATAAATTATTTTTTGTTCATTATTTAAAAAAATTGTTCACTGTTTTCTCATAAAACACCTCCTGAAATCGTGTTCTCTAAATTTAAAAGCCAGATTTGTATGTTTTTTTTTATGTTTGAATTTCACAATAATCAAATCTATTTTTCTTCACCGATAAAATCTGTTTCTACATTAATAAAATTTGCTTTCTGCACATCATGTTTACTGTATATTCGAATCTGCTTACTGCATTCATAAAATCAGTTTTTTGCATTAATTAAAACTGATCATTGTTTTCTCATAAAAATTGTTCACCAATTTCTCTATAAACTATTTCTAGCATTCTGCATAAAATTATTTTATGTTCAGCATTATTTAAAAAAATTGTTCACTATCTTTTTTGCATAAATTATTCTCTGTTCACTGCATAAATTATTCACTATTTTCTCATTAAATCTATTTTCTACATTCATTAAATCGTGTTCTCTAAATTTAAAAGCCAAATTTGTGTGTTTTTTCTTGTTTAAATTTCACAATAATCGAATATATTTTTCTACATTGATAAATCTGTTTCTACAATAATAAAATTTGCTCTCTGCACATCATGTTTACTGTATATTCGAATATGCTTATTGCATTCATAAAATCTGTTTTCTGCATTATTTAAAACTATTAATTGTTTTCTCATAAAAATTGTTTACTGTTTTCTGCATTAACTATTTCTAGCATTCTTCATAAAATTATTACTGTTCAATATTATTTAAAAAAAATTGTTCTCTCTCTTTTCTGCATAAATTATTTTTTGTTCACTATTTAAAAAATTGTTCACTGTTTTCTTATAAAACACCTCCTGAAATTGTGTTCTCTAAATTTTTTTTTTTTTTTTTTACAACCTTTGATGGACTCATAACTTGTATTTATTGAAATAAGGAATAAATAAGTACATTGACGGGTTCATAAATATATTTTGGAGATTTATTTTTATTTTTATTTTTATTTTTTAATAATTTAATAGTTACAATAAGGAGGAGAAATTCAAATCTTGAATATCTTGGAGATATCAAGAGGTGTTAATCAATTAAGCTATAAAGTGATTTAGTACACTTATATATATGTGATTATAATGATATCATGAAAAAATTTCAAGTTGTTATGAGAAATTAATCGTAAATGATAATTTGCAAATTGGTACCCTCATATCATTTTTTTTTTTTTTCTTTTAAACAACTGTCTTATTATTAGAGCTATTTCAAGATTTTTCTTTGAGTGAAGGAGAGAGCGCACAATCCACTTTTTAATATAGTAAAACTTGCACATGGTTTAGAAAGCTTAATACAATAAATTTATTATTTATGATTACAATTCAACCAAAATATACTTGCTCTTCACTCCAGCCCTCTTTATGACAAACTTGCTCTCATCTATAAGGGAGTATTGGCTTCTTTCCCTATGAATTTGGGAGTGGGATGATGATACATTTCCCATTCCCCCATTGTCGCCGTCTAGAGTAAAAGGGTGACCTTAGGCTTGCTGCGTCTTTCCTTTACTGTTCAGTGAGTCAATTTTAGCGTTTAATGTTGCTAGTTTGTCAGCTGGTTGAAGCAATAATTCGAAAATGACAACAAGCTTGGAAGTAAACGCTTCTCTAGGATCAATCTGGGGTTGCAATTAGTGCGTGATTAGATTTTGATTATAGGCTAGTTTATTATTTATTTTCCCTATTATATATGGGTTTCACACAAATTACTTATTTATTTTATTTAACTTTTACATTTTAACTACATTATTTTCAACAAAAAAGCTAAATAAACTATTTTCAAATGGACACTATTATCTATTTGAGAATACTTATTTAGTTTTTTGTTAAAAGTATGTTCACGTATACTTGTTCTTTGAAAAAAGTGAGAAAAAATGAGTTTTTTATTTTTTATTTTTTTTAACAAAAGAAAAAATAAGAATTTAAAAAGCTGTGTAATGTATATAATCACCTCAGCCTAGAATTGTCCCTAAAATTACATGCAACCAATATCGCATAATAGCTAAAGGTCACTTGTACGTATTGGTCTATAATAAATCCCAAATGTTAATGAGATATATTATATACAAAGGGTTTACATTATAGTTTACACAATATATATACTTCTTTGTGTTTGAAAGTTCAAAATGGGTATGAAACACCCTTGAACGTTTAGACCCCCAAATTACAAAAATACCAATTCAAACTTTATATCAAACAATTAATGTGCGGAATATGATAACAAGCTTATAACAGAATTGATAAAACAATCTAAGCCAAATATAAACACATCCACAGCAGTAAATATAAGGTAAAGATAAAGGAAAGAGAGATGCAAATACACGGACAACACACGATGTGTTATAGAAGAGGAAACCGAAGTCCTCAGCGTAAAACCTCTCCGCCGCCCTCCAAGCGGTGATAAAATCCACTAAAGAATATAGTTGAGATACATGAACAGCAGAAGACCCTCCAAGCCTAATCTACCCAAGTACTTAAGCCCTCCAAGCTTCTTACTCCAACGAGGTTACGCTGAACCTATTTCTTCTTTAGCTTCCCGGATTCCGCTACTTGACCATAACATCAACCAATGTATATTGGTTCCTTCCCAAACTGCTTCCCTAAGTACCAAATGGACCTTCTCACAGACGTGGGTGTGGTGAGATAAGGGTTTGGTAAATAACCTCTCAAGAGTATGACAATGGAGAGGAAGAGAGTAGAGGAATTTGTAGAGTCTCTTAGATGAAGATTGGGGATGAGATAATCTTGTTTTTCTCTAGGGTTTTCTCTCACAAAATTCTCTCTGAAAACTTTCTCAATATGATGGGTATAAGGGTGTATATATAGTAGGGTGAGAAGGGAATGCAAAACGTCAGTTTTTGCCAAACAGGGCAAATTGGCGACTTGGTCTCGCGGCTTGTCCAAGTCGCGAGTTCAAGTCGCAACGTAACGGCCTGGCCAGCCTGGAACTTTTGTCCTGTAGCGTGACAGCTGGCGCGACCCTTCAGCTTCCCAGTGTGCCTTTCACGTGCCAGCTTTTGGCGGCTTGACAGTTGCGATCCAGCCGCGAGCCCTAGCTGCGAACCTCTGTTTTTCTTGCACACTCTTGAGCTTTTCTTCACATCTTCTCACACACTACCCTTACAATTTTCTCACCTAAATACAGGGTTACTAAGTGCTAAATTACAAGCAAATTGGTCACGGAATAAAGCCAATTAGATGGTTGATTAAATTCAACCTTACAATCTCTCCCTTTGGCTATTCCGTGATAAAACCTTACAATAGACTCTAGACTTAAATGTGAGTTGGGAACAGTTGGAAAACTCACTCACACCTAACTCTAGATTCTATAAAGCTCTTGAACATATGAATAAGTAACTCCTGAAATACAATAACATAGCAATATGATTGTATGCAGAAAACTTAATATGCATATGGAGCAAAATAAGCATGATCAAGCAAAAATGAACATAAGCATAAAAGCAATAATTCATGGCAAGATCAACACCAGTAGTCACTTAAGCAAAAGTGATTAGTATGTTCATTCACACAAGGAATGAACATCCGGACATACAAAAATGATAAACTCAATTGAAGAGTATCATTTGCAAGTCCAACACTCAACTAATGCATACAAACATATATGCATCTAGGAACAATCCTACACGGGCACAAGAGTGTTGTACTTAAGATAATGCAAGGCATTAACAAGTACCAAAGCACAAAGCACAAAGGCTGCATATGCAAAGTTTTGCAAATACATGGCACAAACCATAAAAGCCTACAAATGTGTATAAGTACAAGAAACAACCCTCAAAGCTTATAAAAGCACCAATGGGTACAAACCAACAACATAACAAACTATAAAATACTTCCCTATCATATCACTCCCCTTATCGTGAATCATAGGAGCTGTGAGACACGGGCACAAGAGTGTTGTACTTAAGATAATGCAAGGCATTAACAAGTACCAAAGCACAAAGCACAAAGCACAAAGACTGCATATGCAAAGTTTTGCAAATACATGGCACAAACCATAAAAGCCTACAAATGTGCATAAGTACAAGAAACAACCCTCAAACCTTACAAAAGCACCAATGGGTACAAACCAACAACATAACAAACTATAAAATACTTCCCTATCATATCACTCCCCTTATCATGAATTATAGGAGTTGTGATGAACTTTGAACATATATACCTGTAACCTGAAACACTTGCACAAAACACATTAGACCCTCAAGGTAAAGCAAGTAATAAATTGACAAGTATAATGTAACAAGTAAATTGTGATCAAGTAATCATGATGTGAAACATGTAAGCAACTTGACCAAACAAAGTCTTCCCCCCCTTGGTATATGCATCTCCCCTATGGAATATCTCTCCTCTTACGAATGTGTACGGAAAATGGAATTTCTCCTCCTAAGAATGTGCACAAGAGTCATATAGAAATGACAAAACTTTTCGGTATACTACTCTAGAGTATACTTTCCCCCTTTTTGACACGAATAGGCAAAGGGGTCAAGGAGAAAAGAGAGCAAGAGATGAAGGTATGAATAATGATAATTATGCAGGAAGGGTGCAATGATGCATGAGGGGTGCGAGATGAATGAGAAAATGAAGCTCAATCCTAAGACATGACATGCTAAGATGAAGAAATAATGTATGAACCAACGCATGACAAGGGTAGCAAGGTGTGTGCAAGAGGTGACAAAGTGCAATGCATGACCAATGCATGGAGGTGTGTTAAATACACAACTAAAGAGCCAAACGTGTTCCTAATGAGGAAACATGAGAAACCCCAAAGTTTGATACTCATTGGAGTCCAAACAAGTGAGAAAATGCGTAAGAGGCATTTTATCAAACACCTAGCATGCACACTATGAAGAACAATATGAAACAATGCATGAATATCATGAAATTCACTCTTAATACATGTTCTTTTTGCCACAAGTGGGCCAATAACCAAAGAGAATCATCAAAAGAAACCAAACCCATGCAAAAATTTGACAAAAATTAGGTTTTCCCAACCCCTATGATGAAAATCCCAACCAAGAGTACAAAACTCACAAAAACATAATCCAATGATCCAAATCAATGAAAAGAGTTTAAAATTACCTTAGAGATGTTAATGGAATGAAAAACCATTCAAATTGGTTGGGTTTTGATGTAAAAAAAAATTGAAAGAGGGGTTTTAGAGAGGATGAGAGAGGTTTAAAATAAGTTTCCCACGAAAACATTCTTTAGAAACTGATTCTGGGCGTTTCGCGACTGGCGAGTCGCTAGCTGAGTCGCGAGTGAGTCGCGAAATCATTCTGTGTGAACTCTCGACTGGGCTCGCGACTGGACAAGTCGCCAAAACAAGTCACCAAAACTCGCGACTGGGCTCGCGACTGGATCAAGTCGCCAAAACGAGTCGCCAAAACTCGCGACTGGTCAAGTCGCCAAAACGAGTCGCCAAAAATTCTGACACTTGTTTTTCAACACAAAACATGTTTAAACACTGAAAAAACAATGTAAGCACTAAACAAGAACACAAAGAGTGATAAAAAAACACTTCCAAAAACATATAAAATGATAAAAAAATCTTTTTAGATTGATCTATATATAGTTAAGCATACACACATCACATTTAAACAAGTACAATTGAACAAATGAATAATGCATTCATTGAACATTAGGCATGTGTGTTGTGTGTGTGTATCAAGTGTGGAATAGTCCTTAGTCTAGAATGAAACTTCAATGATCAATTCAACCAAGTCATACACAACTAGTACTAAGACAAGTGGTCTATTTCAATTATAGAAACATGCATATATGACCTCCCACAAGAACTTGATAACAATTCTTTGAAACTTTTCATTTGGCTCCATATTCAATATATTATTTGCCATTTTTGAGCAAAGAAAATCTCATTGTGAGATAGATGCCTGAAATTTTTGATATTTCAATTTGATGAACAAGCCTTTGGCTTTTTGAGCATCATACAATTTCATAAAAGTCATTTTCTCTTTTTCCTAGTCAAATACTAGTATATGCGACGGCTTTTATAACTCATTATCTCTTTTCATTTTGAGATTTACATTTGTTGAGCTCTTTAAGCAAAAAAATAAAATAAAAGAGTGGGAAGATATATAGGCACAAGTCTATGCATGTATCAAAACCAACATGACTATTGACTAATCATTCATGACAAGCTTGAAGATCGATTTACAACAATCACACAAAGATGTCAAGATTTTTCCCACAAAGATATAAGTACATAAAGAACAAGCTAAGTTCGTAAATGCATAATGTCATTTGTACGAAGGTACAAAGCAAAACTCACATGTGATATGTGCTCAAACATATACGATCAAACTTTTTGAATTTTTCACTTTTTATATGGTTTTGGATTTTTACTCACACAAAACAAAGACATAAAAGTAAGATCAAAAACAAAACAAACCAATGCAAAAACAAATGCATGATGCACAAATGCATGACAATGAAGCATCTAATGCATGAAAGGTCCTACAAAGATCGAAAGAATTAGATCAAGGACCAAAAGAGCACAAGCTCAACCATATGAACCCTTCCTCATTCAAACGGAACGATTGTTTGGAATGAGTGTCTCAAAAGCAGTGAGACAAGGGTTGGAGGGATGAGAACCGGAGATGCACATAGTCAAGGAGTTAAAAGCATTAAACAATTTCTTTAACAACATGTTATCTTCACTCAAAACCGGTTTACCCTTTTTAGCATAACTTCTAAGAAGCTCAAGTTTCTCTTTTCTTTTGATTCTTTTAATAGCATGAAACTTAGAGTAATGAGGTCTTAGATGACCAAAGGCTCCACAATGGTGACAAACAATGTGTTTAGGTCCACTAGGCTTTTTGGGAAGGGATCTAGCAACATTGTTTTGTTCCTTCTTCAACTTATGACATTGAGATCTTATATGACTATTCACACCATAATGGTGGCAAGTTGAAACAAACTTAGATTCATCCAAAACCTTAGGTTGAGACCTAAACGGAGGCGTTGACTTAGGAGCCTTTTTCTCCACCTTTTGATTTCTTTTGTATGGAGGAATGTACACCGATTTGTCCTTTGGGTTAGAACACACAATAGACACAATATCGGGTACCACAACATGATTGCAACAAATATTTTCATCATTTTTATCAATATTTTCATTAATCAAACACTTGGCATGCATCTTAAGAGATTCATTTTCACATTTAAGATTATCAACAAGTTTGTTAGATAAAACAAGTTTAGAATCCAAGTCCATATTCAAACATTCAAACTCTTTCAACTTTTCAAGAGAATTTTTAGCAAGATTCTTATATTTCTCAACCAATTTATTGGATTCATTGAGCTTAGTAATCAAATCATCATTTTCACAAATGAACTTGCTCAAATTCTTTTGAAACTTCTTTGCTTTTTTCTTCAAGAGTTTGTCAACAACACCCATAGATTCAAGTAACATGTCATCACAATTATGAGGATTAACACTCATAGAGGCATTATCATAAACACCTGGCATGTTACATTCATCACCAACCAGATCATACAAAGAGGCATACATAGCACAATCCATGGAAAATAAACACAAGGGGTCAAGGATCACACTTAGGTATTTAAACCACAACAAGTGTACCCGCTCTGATACCAATTGAAAGTTCAAAATGGGTATGAAACACCCACGAACATTTTGACCCCCAAATTACAAAAATATCAATTCAACCTTTATATCAAACAATTAATATGCGGAATATGATAACAAGCTTATAACAGAATTGATAAAACAATCTAAACCAAATATAAACACATCCACAGCAGTAAATATAAGGCAAAGATAAAGGAAAGAGAGATGCAAACACACGGACAACACACGATGTGTTATCGAAGAGGAAACTGAAGTCCTCAGCGTAAAACCTCTCCGCCGCCCTCCAAGCGGTGATAAAATCCACTAAAGAATATAGTTGGGATACATGAACAGCAGAAGACCCTCCAAGCCTAATCCACCCAAGTACCTAAGCCCTCCAAGCTTCTTGTTTCAACGAGGTTACGCCGAACCTATTTCTTCTTTAGCTTCTCGGATTCTGCTACTTGACCATAGCATCAACCAATGTATATTGGTTCCTTCCCAAACTGCTTCCCTAAGCACCAAATGGACCTTCTCACAGACGTGGGTGTGGTGAGATAAGGGTTTGGTAAATAACCTCTCAAGGGTATGACAATAGAGAGGAAGAGAGTAGAGGAATTTGTAGAGTCTCTAAGATGAAGATTGGGGATGAGACAATCTTGTTTTTCTCTAGGGTTTTCTCTCACAAAATTCTCTCTAGAAACTCTTACAATATGATGGGTATAAGGGTGTATATATATTAGGGTGAGAAGGGAATGCAAAACGTCAGTTTTTGCCAAACAGAGCAAATTGGCGACTTGGTCTCGCGGCTTGTCCAAGTCGCGAGTTCAAGTCGCAACGTAACGGCCTGGCTAGTCTAGAACTTTTGTCCTGTAGAGTGACAGCTGGCGTGACCCTTCAGCTTCCCAGTGTGCCTTTCACGTGCCAGCTTTTGGCGGCTTGACAGTCGCGATCCACCCGCGAGCCCTAACCGTGAACCTCTGTTTTTCTTGCACACTCTTGAGCTTTTCTTCACATCTTCTCACACACTACCCTTACAATTTTCCCACCTAAATACAGGGTTACTAAGTGCTAAATTACAAACAAATTGATCACGGAATAAAGTCAATTAGATAGTTGATTAAATTCAACCTTACAGTGTTGAAGAGTGAAGACCCCTTTCATCTCTTTTTCCAAGTATGTTTATCTGAAATCTAGATTTTTCTTTTGGCTTTCCTTAATAAATCTTGTAAAAGATAACTTTCTAAATAGAAATGAGAGGATTTTATTGAATAGAATGGAAAAATCTGGAAAGCTTAGATTAAATACACTAAGGCTTTGCTATATATATATATATATATACATGAAGCCAGAGCAGTGAAAGAGGAAAGAAGATCCTAACCAACTAACAGACTAGGGGTTGTTTGGATTTGTGGGTTTTCATCACTCATTACCTTATTTCCATCACTCATCACTCAAAATAAATGGGTCTCACAGAGAAGGTGCTTGTTTGGATGGGTTTTGGGGTTTTGTTTCCATCACTCAGTTCTCACCAAACCTGGTAATGAGTTTCTGAAAACAAAAACAAATTTTTGATGTTTTTGAATTACAAGAACAAAGTAATAGGTGGCAATTTCATAAATACCCTCACATCAGCAGGCCCCACGATTAGGAAGGTTTGGTAAAGTTGAGTTTTGGAGTAAGTGGGATGAGGAGGGGGTGGGTAGGGGTTCTAAGAGCACTGGTAGCCTAGGTTAGAGTGTGAGTCTCACATTTTTGAGCTTTTGGATTTGAAAACATAACCGGGTTTAGGTGCCAAACCGAGTTTAAGTGATATTTGGAGATTTTTAAGTGATAAAAAATAAGTTATAAAGTGATGAGTGATGATATTTTTCCATCCATACAAGGCCAATAGACTAAGCAATAAGCAAATGACAGCTGTAATCCTCTAACACTATACACACGTGTCAACTAGTAGTCTAACGCTACTTAATTAGTTCAACGACACCGTTTCCTTTGAATTTTGCGTTTCTTCCTTTGGATTAAAACTGTCATTTTTTATTGCATCTGGTTCCTTGTCATTGCAACCCGAATCTTCTGTCCTCTCGGTTAAAGTTTCGACAAATCTAGAACTCGGTAGAGTCTGACTCTGGGGTTATATAGTAACGTCTATGTACTTACAAACGCGTTTTCGGACTTCTACAGCGCCCATAATTATATATATCATCAGTGAAGCCTCATAAGTCATAACATGACCTTAGATTTAGAAGAGCACCACAACACAAACTTGTTGGACACTTTCACAGGCTTCTCTTTTGATTTTTTTATTATCAAACTTATGGTCAAACAGAAGCAGCTGCAACATGGATATAGTTCTTTTTAATTTATAGGACCAACGTGAATAATTTGTCAATCTACTATCGTAAAATTCAAGGGAAAACTGTGACGTATCTCTCTCTCTCTCTCTCTCTCTCTGTGTCCTGGAATAATTAACAACTTATCTCTTTTGTTACTTTATAAAGAAGATAAAAGAAAGCATGAAGAGAATGTGAATATTGGTACATGATTGACTTTGCTCAGGAATTAGCTTCACACGTACGTACGTCATCTCTTACAACTAACTATACTATTTCCATAAGTTAAATCATTTTTGTTTTTTAGGTATACCTACTTTACACTTTTTTTCAAAATACAAGATTAAAAAAGTAATTATGTACACAGTGTTGATTGGTCAAGAACAAGAACTAACAAATTTTCTTTTTTAAAAATTTTTTTGGCATCTTTCACTTGATTGTTATCAGAGAGGGAATGTCTTTTAATCTAAACTAGTTGTAAATTAATTATTACTTTAAAAAAAAAAAAAATGTAAACGACCATATATATGTTTTATTCATTTAAATACGTAAAGTCAGTTGTGCACGTGTCGTAGCAGGAAGGTTGGAACCTAATATTCCATTTCCAGCCAAACTTGACTGTGCTCAATTATTATTAGGCAACTTTGAAATTCAGGTATACTAGCCACACATTTGGAGATCCTTCGATCTAATATCTATGGATATTTTGAAAAAAAAAAAAAAATGTAGTCCGTGTCGGTTAGAGTTTTCTTCAACTAATTCAATAATTTGCTTGAACTTATTAGATTTGCTCATAGCAGATTTTATTAGGTTGGGCTCCTTAATTATTAATGAATGGCCAATATTTATTTTAGTTTTCGTGCATGTCCTAGATAAACCAAAAAAAATCAAGTCTCGTGGATAAGCAGAATTGCTCAGTTACTTCAAAATCAAATCTTTTCTTTCTAACCTGTTGTAGGTCTGACAATTAAAACAAACGAACAAAATATTGTTCAAAATAAAGATCTCTCACCATCTTGGGACTCACTCTTATTAATTACTAACGTTTTACACACACGGAATTTTCCTAGTTGTGAGTTTTGACATTATTTTACTGGGTAAAAATATGACTAGACTTGCTGTAGTTTTATACTTTTATGCATATTTATTGACATCTTTTGTGTTTTAAAATTTTCTAATCACGTCTCCTGTATTTTTTTTTTTTTTTTGGAGAATCTTTATTAATCAGCAGCCAAATCGGCCTAGATTGTAGCTGAAATGAGCTAGTGTGGATAAAAGATGTCCCATCACACGTCTCCTATAATATTTAATTGTTCTAAATCAGTTACTTCCATACATTGCTGATTAAAATATTATTGAATTTAATAGAGATTGGTTGAATGAAACGAGAATAATTTTTTGATATTGTCAGAGGTTATTTAACAAAAAAGAGTTTTTTTTTTTTGGGGGGGGGGGGGGGGTACATGAGTTACCAAAATAAATTGTATGCATTAATTTTTATTTTTATTTTGTTTGATAATTACAACAATAGAAGAAGAGGAATTTGAACTTTGAATGTCTTCATTGAAAATATCAGAAAGTTTTAGTAAAACAACAATACTCTTGACACGTTTAATTAATTAAATTTTTAATCTTGCCACTATATACATTGGTAATTTATCATCGTAGATCATGAGAGATTAATTATTGTTAAAATGTCAAAAGTATTGTAACTCAACTGACAAATCTTTGTATCATGAGAGATAAATCCTTAGTCTAAATCCTCCTATGGTGTAACCCACCACGTCTCCTCTTGTGGTTGTGGATATGGTTATTACTTCTTGGTAAAGATTATTAATAAGTTAACGATTACCTAGTGTGGGGCAACACATGGTACTAGCATCCATTGTCAGCTTATCTGCACATGAAGGGTCAATTGTTATGTACTCAAATGTGGAGTTCACACCTAAATGTAACCACAAAGTATGTACACTAGTTATGATTTATCTTAATTTCTTCTAAATCACCACTAAAATCACCACTCTAATCAACACACATGAGAAGGGGGAATAACAATCACTCACTCACGCCCCATTTTTATAATAAAAGAATGATAAAGTTTGGCTACAAACTTGGTTATAGCACAATATAAAATGGTAATGTGTCCACTTACTAAACCATACTTAAGTGGTTGTATATAATCATTTTAAGTGAGCCATATGCATTGCACATAATATAAATACTTATTATCTTTCTATTGTTAAGTTTACAGTCAAGCACTATCCTTAAAAAATGATTATCTATGAATTTCTCCTAATAAGGAATTGTATTTGCCATCATTTAACATCCCTATTCATAGAGTAAATATGCTGATCTATAGATATATACTTTTTGTTTTTGGGTTACACATAGGGGAGGCATTTGAGCTTGGATTCTCTTAATAGGAAGACTGCACAGTACTGTTGAGCTACAATACTTTGAGTTGTATACTAGCTTTTGTCTAATTGTCTTTTTTTTTTTTTAGTCTTTGTCTAATTGTCTTTTATTGCATACACAATAGCTTGATTACATGAGAATTTGTATTTGCCATCACTTTAAATCTCTCTTCTTTTTCTTATCAAAAAAAAAAAAAAAATCTCTCTTCTTTTATGTAGAAGTATGATAGAGTAATAAAATTCATTAACATGTGGGTTCAATATCCAAACAAAACTGATTCAAATCCGGCCCAATGCCTTGGGCAAATATGTTGGATATGTTATTAGATAAGTTGTTTGCCTTTATATTAGACATAAAGCTCTCATGTCCATATGTTTAAGAGAGAGAGATGGAGACTAGAGATGCAAGGAATAGACTCTCATTACACTTTTCTCTAATTTTGGATGAATCTGATGAGTAGTGGTAAGTTGTTATATATAACATTTACAGCTTATTTCATATATATATATATATATATATATTTTTTTTTTTAAATTTAAAACTTATTGTACAAATTACTTAGGATGCCCACTTCGATGGACCTTAGTTTTATCTTCTTCTTCTTCTTCTTCTTTATTCTCTACAATTATGAAATACAAAAAAAAAAAAAAAAAAAAAAAAAAAAAAAAATCCCTCAAATTTAGGATGTGAATACCTAAAGCTTTGGAATTANTTTTTTTTTTTTTTTTTTTTTTTTATTTTTTTTTTTTTTTTTTTTTTTTTTTTTAATCTTTGTCTAATTGTCTTTTATTGCATACACAATAGCTTGATTACATGAGAATTTGTATTTGCCATCACTTTAAATCTCTCTTCTTTTTCTTATCAAAAAAAAAAATCTCTCTTCTTTTATGTAGAGGTATGATAGAGTAATAAAACTCATTAACATGTGGGTTCAATATCCAAACAAAAATGATTCAAATCCGGCCCAATGCCTTGGGCAAATATGTTGGATATGTTATTAGATAAGTTTTTTGCCTTTATATTAGACGTAAAGTTCTCATGTCCATATGTTTAAGATAGAGAGAGATGGAGACTAGAGATGCAAGGAATAGACTCTCATTACACTTTTCTCTAATTTTGGATGAATCTGATGAGTAGTGGTAAGTTGTTATAGATAACATTTACAGCTTATTTCATATATATATATATATATATATACACACATATATATTTTTAATTTAAAACTTATTGTACAAATTACTTAGGATGCCCACTTCGATGGACCTTAGTTTTATCTTCTTCTCCTTCTTCTTCTTCTTTCTTTCTCTTTATTCTCTACAATTATGAAATACAACAAAAAAAAAAAAAAAACCCTGCAAACTTTACTTCATTAATTTCTTCTCATTGTTCATCTTTGTAAAACTCATTTACTTCATAATTTGACACAATGCAAATTTCTTAATGTCTTCTAATTTACAATTTACACGCCTGGCATATATTTAATTTTTTGTAAAATATATACAAAATCACTTTGTGATTCTTTCATAAAATATGAAAAAATTGTAACTTATAACACCCATGTGATATAGTTTCATTAGTAAACTAATAAAATATTCTTAAAAACAAACAATAATTTACTCACATGATAACACATGTACATATTAATTTCAATTAAAAGAATATTAGAGGAAGGTTTTATGCTACACTCAAAATCTCAAGGGATTGATTACAAGTTACACAATTAATGATTTATCTATAAAATAATATTATATGAGATTAAGTATTATAGTTAAAACCATAGCTATCAATATCATACCAAAATGGCTATTTAAAACATCAATTAAATCTGTAAGGACACAAAAATTAAACAACCCAGGCCCACTTAGAGTGGTGAGGTTTGTGCAGCTTAATGGGGCCCAAATCAATAGATATTTGTAAGGGAGTGGGTTAAACAAAAGGAGGGGCTTAGCTCGAGGACAAGGATAGGGTAGGAGTGACTACAAATCAAAGTTTAAGTATATATAAGGCTTATTACAAGCTTGCCTAAGGAGGCAATTCTTACACAGAAGAATACACTGTTCACTCTCTTCTCTCTATGTTCTTGTTCTAGATTCTATTCTTTTTCTTCTCTTTGTTTCGGATCCCTTTCATCTAGAATTTCCTTTCCCTTATATACTTCTCAGCACTTCACATCTTGGCCCCTCATCTCCACCTACCTAAATTCTCATCATGACACCTATCCCCTTAAACTTTTGATGAAGGTGGTAGAAGGAGCTACTTAGCTGTGATCTCCATTGTTCAAGCCACTTCCTCATCAATGCAGCTGATAAAGCTGTTGCCAGCCATTTAATGCGAAGGCAGCACGCTACTTCTCACTGGAAACTTCTTTACCCTCCATGATTCTCTCTCCATAACCTGTCCTTCCTAACTGGAACTCCCAAAAATCTTTTGCCTCTTCTCCTCCTCGGGTGGATTTCCTCTTCGGGCTTATGATGCCTTAATAATAATGATAACAACTCAACGATCCCTTCCTCGGTCCTCGAGCCCCCACAAAATCAATGAACAATATAAATCAAGATCATTATAAAAGAAAATGTCAGATTTGCAAAATTGATGATTTTTAGAAAAATATCGAACCACCAGTATATAGTTTTTTTCCAACTGTTTGGTTTTTTATTTATTTATAATTTTCTACTATATTAATCAAATAATCATATTTCCTTGAATTTTTCATGGCTATTTATGGTATTTTAAGTTGTGGGTACTTGACTCCACACAAAGGATTTTGTTCGCTTTGGGGAGCCAGGCCCTCACGAATTTGTCCTCTTCGACCGAGTGTGGGTGTTCACCCCTTGAGGCAACTTAGTCCCACATCAGAAGGAGAACCCTCCCACTAGCGCTTTATATGCTTCTGGAGCTTGTAGTAGTGGTACACTAGTGCAAGCTCCAGAAGCATATAAAGCACTAGTGGGAGGGTTCTCCTTCCGATGTGGGACTAAGTTGCCTCAAGGGGTGAACGCCCACACTCGGTCGAAGAGGACAAATTCGTGAGGGCTTAGCTCCCCAAAGCGAACAAAATCCTTTGTGTGGAGTCAAGTACCCACATAAGTATTTTGCTTTTAAACTTGAAGTAAATAGTCAAAATATCAATTAAAGTGGCAATTTTTTAGTCATATATGATGGTGTGCTAAAATCGTCAGTGAGTTGTATGCTCCAAGTCACTCCAATGGGTACCTGTAAATAAGGACAAAGGGCCCAAATAAAAGGCATCGATGTGTTACTGGCCAAAAAGCCTCTAAAGGTCAAGTAGTGAATGAGAAGTCTCTATAAACTCTATAGTGAGAAAACTAGAGAGTTTCTACGTACCTAAGAACAATGGATGCCTGGTGTTTATATAGTGGTGAATGGCAAATCGAAATCCCTTCAAAATAGGGATCTTTCCTTGCTAGAAGGGTCTGGCACTTAGGGTTTCTAAGATTTTAGGGCGCCTTTCCATATAAGAGAGATATGAGTGAGAATGGGTTTTATCTTGCGTGTTATGCAAGATATTTCCATGTTCAGGCATTTATGGGGACCAAGTCAAGCCACGCTAGATCCGTCAGCCTCTTCGCCCCGTCTAAGGGTTTGTTGGTTTATAGAAGCACCTGCCAGGTTGTTATTGTGAGTAGGCCTGTCCACGGGTCGGGTCGGTTCGGGTTTGGGCCTAAACCAAAGTCAACCCGTTTGAGTCAGGTTGTTGGATCTTAGACCCGTATTCGACCGAATAGTCGGGTCGGATCCGGTAATTCGGGCCATCGGATGGGTAGGTCGGAGTTGTCGAGTTTGGGCCATTAACGGGCCCAGTTTTTGGACTTCTGTAAAAAAAATTTATGTTCAATTTTTTTAGCCCTTTCAGCCCAAATTAAGGAGTTTGGCAGTTTTAAAAATTATTTGGGTGTCAAATTAGTTGGGCCTCCATTTTACTATATATATATTTTTTTTAATAGCCTTCAAGTAAACTTAAATTAAGCTACTTAACTTATAAATATATTGGACCTTAAGAACAAAAACTTCCTGGAAAAAAAATCCTCACCCCAGGTCACAAAATAAGCCAATTTTAACCACCTGTTAAGCATTAAGTATCCTGGACTTCATACGGACATACCCCACAACAGCACAAAATACACCTATTTTTACATCTGTTAAGCATCCAGTCCACACATTAACCACAAAAGCTAAAGAACACAACACAAGTAACACAAAATCCTATTTTCACCACCTATTAAGCATTAAGTATCCTGGACTTCATACCCCACAACAGCACAAAATACACCTATTTTTACATCTGTTAAACATCCACAGTCCACACATTAACCACAAAAACTAAAGAGTACAACACAAGTAACACAAAATCCTATTTTCACCAGTCACCACCTGTGACTTCTTAAACAGCCACATTGACTACCCAAAAATTAACACAACAAATAACCTAAACAAAATAGCAAAACAATACACAAAACATGTGTATTTCCAACAACCACACAAAGGCAGCAGTAATTCAATGTTTCCAACCACACAAAGGCAGTAGTAATTCAATGTTTCCACAAGGCAATAAATAATAATAAGGCAGTAACCTTGCTGGTTATACAATGTTCCCAGCAATATAATTAATTACAAATTATAAAATACCACAGGTCCAAAAAAAATAGCTTTCCCAAAGCATTAAATGACAAATACTCTTATAACTAATAGAAAAGAAAACCTATATGATTCCTAGGATTTCTTTTCTATAAGCATTAAGACTAGTATTGTTAGAAAAGCAATTTACAAACAAGCTTCCAAAATGTTCCCAAAAGGCTGCCTCCTTTACAAAATAAGTGATTCCGCCTACAAAAGACAAAAATATATTTAACAAATAATACCTTATTAAAGGACAGCAAGTTTATAA
>NW_027069862.1:605281-674146 GCF_002906115.3 Quercus suber | reverse complement strand
TCTCTCTCTCTCTCTCTCTTTCTCTCTCAAATCTCAATCTCAAATCCTCCTCACAACCTGAAATCTCTTCACCAAATCCCTCAAAACCTGAAATTTCTTCACCAAATCCTCAACTCTAAAGTCTAATCTCTGCAGTCTTCACCAATTTCATACGAAATCTCAAATCTTGAGCAATCTTCACTCTTTAAAAGCAATGAACAGAGCACTCTCTCAAACTCTCAGCTCTCCGTCTCCCTTTGCCTTTCTCTACTCCAACTCCAAGGTCCAAAGACTCCAAACCCTAGCTTCTCACTACAAGTTCTTCACACATAGCCGCCGCCACCGCCACCACCAGCAGCCACTCCTCTTCCTGCCGTCGATCATATAGGCTGAACCTAGGTATGTGTTCTCCTTTTCTCATTTCTCTTTTTTTCACTCTCTCATTGATTATATATTTATATATGCTAAGAAAATCTACTGTTAAAATGAAATAACCCCATAGTTTTATAATTTGAAGTTAGGGTTTCAAATTATAAAACTATGGGGTTATTTCATTTTAACAGTAGAAGCCTAAACCATTTACTTTTTTTTTTTGTTCTTTGTTCATTTCATCATTTGTTTGATTAATTTTGTTCATGTTTAAATTTTATTCAGGAATTGAAAGTTGTGTACGTGTGGGTTTTCAATCTTCAAACTTGAAATTAACACACGGTTTTTTAAGGTATGATTTTTGCTTCCCTTTTTTTTTGTGTTCAAAGTTGGGATTTTGTTCCTTTTTTTGTTAGAGACTTAGAGAGTTAGAGTTGATGCATGTAACTTAAGCTGCTGTGGATGTGTTCAATGTTTTTGCTTTTATTATTTAGTAAAATTTATACTGTTAAAAATCAAATAAACTCTCAAGTTTCATAATTTGAAACACTCGCTAAAAAAACTTAAAACCCTAACCATTTTACTTTTTTTGTTCTTTGTTTATTTGTTTGATTAATTCTGGTCTTATTTTAATTTTACTCAGGAATTGAAAGTTGTCCAAGTGGGGTTTTCAGCCTTCAAATTCAAAACCCCAACACCCCTGGTTTCTTAAAGGTATGATTTTTGTTTCCCTTTGTGTTTTGTTAGTATACTGTTTTATGTTAGAGTTTTATGTTTTATGTAGAATACTATTATCTGGATTCAAGTATCAAACATTTTCACCCTTGGTTTGTTTGATTATTATTATTAATTGTTGTTGTTCTAGTTTGCTAATTTCTATATTTGATTTTTTAGGTCATGGATTCCTCCACTAATGTTCCCTCTGTTTCTACACAAGCTGATGGTAGGGTTTGGAGTCTTTGGACCTTGGAGTTGGAGTAGAGAAAGGCAAAGGGAGACGGAGAGCTGAGAGTTTGAGAGAGTGCTCTGTTCATTGCTTTTAAAGAGTGAAGATTGCTCAAGATTTGAGATTTCGTATGAAATTGGTGAAGACTGCAGAGATTAGACTTTAGAGTTGAGGATTTGGTGAAGAAATTTCAGGTTTTGAGGGATTTGGTGAAGAGATTTCAGGTTGTGAGGAGGATTTGAGATTGAGATTTGAGAGAGAAAGAGAGAGAGAGAGAGAGAGAGAGAACGTCTAAGTCTGACTGTCTGAGAGTGAGTAGGCCGAGAGATATGAGATTGAGATTAGAGTGAGGGAGGTCTAAGATGAGGGCCGTTGATTTGGTGAGAGAGTGGTTACTAAAGAGAGATTGAGGCCGTTGATGTGAATCACTTGGTCTTGATTCGGTGAAGAGAGATTTCATGTGAGACACTGAGACCTGAGACCAAGTGATGAAATCTATCACGGTGAGACACTGAGACCAAGTGATGAAATATTGAAATCTATCACCGTCCCTCATCTGAGACACTGAGACCAAGTGATGAAATCTAATCAAATTTTTTCCTTTAATTGTGACCGTGGATTGTAATATTAGCTAAATTGTGACCGTGGATTTTAATATTAGCTAAATTGTAACCGTTGATCTTTAATTGCTAGGGCTGTGTAGAGTTTAGGATTTTCTGTACTTGTACTAGGGCTGTAAAGTAACTAAAGTTTAATTGTAGCCGTTGATTTGAATTTGATTTGAATAAATGGCTGGATTTAAAATTGGGTATTTGTGCCAAAGCTAACTGCACGTTAGCCACTGCCCAAAGCTGAAGATGTGATGTGAGTGGTTGAGGCTGAGTGGAGAGGGAGACCACTGACCAGCACTTTCAAATTTTTAGTTTATTTTCTCAAATATTCGGTCGGGTCGGGTTATTCGGATTTTTTGTTGTGTAACCCGAAACCCGAACCGAAGATTCGGTTCCTCTTAAAACAGCACCCGTATCCGACCAATGCATGCAACCGGATTCACCCGTGGACCTTCGGGTCGGGCGGATTTGGTCAGGCGGGTCGGATGTCACGGGTCGCTGGACACCCCTATTCTCTATCAACCTTTTCACAAATTTCTATACAGTCTCAGAGCAGGTCGATCGGGCCTTACTTGAATCTCTTCACTTGGATTTTTCTCTTGTTGGTGATTTCTAATAGACTCACATTGTTAATCATCTATTATCGTTTATCTCGTTTCTTTTCTTCCTATTTTCAATAGGAAATATTATTATTTGTTCATGCATTTTAGTGATTTTACCAACACAATTCTTACTATTAATACATTTGCATCATTGTAAAAGGATTTTGTTACACCAACAATATTGTTATTCAACAACTAAAAACTTTACTAGTTGAATTTGTTAGAGTCTTTATTTATTTATTTTTAAATTTATACTAATATTAAGGTCATAACAAAAATTTACAACAATTTCACAATATTTCCTATTTGGCCTATCACCTCACACCTGTGCTAACCATACTTTGCAATTTGATTTTTTTTTTTTTCCACCTTTCAGTTAGGTTGAATCTATTCCTCATGAATACTCAAAGTATGATCAAAATTAAGAACAAATGAATTTAAACTATGTAGAACCAATCAAATCCCTCAAAGAGACCTAAACATTTATTTTAGTCAGAGCATCATTTTTGTTGTTATTTGGAGATATCAGAACGCCACTTCCTTAGCACTCAGCAGCAATCATGCCCCCTATTTTCAAAACTATTAGAGTTCACATGCTCTCAACCTTTCACAACGTTGATGTTCTATTCTTGCCAGCTTTTGCCAGCTCTATACTTCATTCAAGTAAACATATACAACTAGAAACACTAAAAGTATTATTACACACGTATATAATATTCCCATTATTTCCCAAGTAAAGCAGTGTTTCTGCTTTCACCTACACCACTAGGGCTCACGTTTATCAACTCTTTTTTTTTTTTTTTTTATAACACGACAGGAAGACATGCATATATTTAGGGCAACATAATTTTCTTGATTGAAATGAACATGTTATTAGTTGTTTTCCATTTGTAACGGTTACATTCGTAATTTACTTATTTATTTTTCTCTCTCCCCAATTATCTATACCTAACGGCTATAAACCCAGCTAATAATCTAATGGGAATAGAATATAATATAAGCCATCATCTTCTGTAGTTTAATACATAAAAAGCTCTTGATCCAAAGCACAGTAAAACGACACGTGTACTGACCCCAAGTTTTGACTTGGACCGTGATTGCCCACAATGGAGGATCAAAAAGACAAAATGGTTTACTCTTACTTACATCACGTTCTCAATTTGAGGCTTTTAGCTTAGAAGATTACATACGGTCTTACTATTCACACTCTAGATTTGTGTGGAACGTGCATAGAATTAAAGTAATTCACACTTGCCACTTTAGTAATATCAACCGACAACGCCAAGTAGTTTTTTTTTTTTTTTTTTTTTTTTTGAGGGGAACGCCAAGTAGTTGTTGAAAAGGTTAACGCGCCCATCAAAAAAAAAAGAAAAAAAAAAGAAAAGTTTAACGCGGAAGAGTGAAGACAGACTGTGAAGACAAAGTCCACAATTTAGTATTGTCAAAAAACTCAACACTTTGTGTGTGGACAAAGACATCTTACTGACCTTGAGCAACTGCCACACGTTCAATCTGGAATGGCGTGGTTGTAATTAAGAGGACAAATTAAGTATTTAAACATATTTAGAGAATGATTAAGTTACTGATAAAACCTTTTCATGGACAGGTGTCGTAATGTGACTGGTTTCGTTAGGTGCACCTTCCGTATCGGAGTCCATGAAGAAAGTTCCACGGAAAAAAATGTAAAAAATAGCGACCCATTATTGAATATTTCACACCGCCTTTGCTTGGGTGGACCTAGCTAGAAGCTAGCTCATCAAAGCCAAGACACAACAAAGGTGGGTGCATGTATATGTTTTTATATATATATAACACATATTGGTACATGAGCATAAGATTTAAAACGATTCGAGGAATCTTAAAGCATTATTGATTCCTCGCTGTACTTCAACTCCACTTTATATCCTCTCCTTTTTATATATTCTCCCCAAACTTTTCAGCCACCCACACACTCTCAAACTCTCTCTCTCTCTCTCCCTCGAAGCACAAAACTCTTCTCACTTTCTCTTTCGAATTAGCAAAGAAAAATGGAGATGGGTTTTGCTAAGTTCCAAGCGTTCATGATGATCTTGGGTCTTTTGGCCACTTTATGCATAGCTCAAGCACCCGGGGCTGCACCAAAAGCTTCACCACCAACGGCCACACCACCCACAGCAACTCCACCAACCGCCACACCACCCACCGCCACACCACCGGCTCCAACCCCATCACCAAAAGCATCTCCAACTCCATCTCCAGCTCCAACATCAACTCCACCAGCTCCAACTCCTTCAGCTACCCCAGCTCCATCTCCTTCTCCCAAAGCTCCATCTCCTTCACCCAAGGCTCCAAGCTCAGCTCCCACTCCATCAAGCTCTTCTCCACCTGCTCCCGGCTCACCCGGCTCATCCCCATCCGGGTCACCGACTCCGGCTTCTGAAGCACCACCGCCACCCAGTGCTGCTTTCTCTACAAGCAAAGCTGTGATTGCTGGAACAGCTCTTGTTGGAACTTTCTTTGCCGCTGTGGTGTTGGCTTAGAGACTATGGGGGGTTTTTCCTTTTTGGGAGGTTTCGTCCACGTGGAGGCTCATGACTATAGATCTTTATTTTTGATGGACGGATGAGATCTATTTATTTCCCTCTTTTTTTTTTTATGTTCTTTTTCAAATTTTCCGATATTTATTTTTATTTTTTTGTTGTTGTGTTTGATCATTCAATATTGGGTTTGACTTCTAGCCTCTAGGTTGGATTTGTATGATGATGATGATTATTTGGGAGATTCATTTGCTTTGCGTTGACACGTGTATCCATTTGTAGATGAGTCCGGTGTACATCAATTAATAGTTGAATAAAACAGTTTGATATTCTTTTCTATTGATCTATCGATCTATGACACATATGACATATAATTGCTGCTTTTTGGATTTGACGTTTTGGTATCCAGTTGTTGTCATTTTACGGGAGCAAAATTCTACTTTTTTTTCTTTCAAAGGATTAATGTCCTTAGACTTTAGCTGAATGATTAGACTACTGCATTATTAGGTTAGGGTTAGGAGGATGTTGCTGATCAACTGAGCCTCCATTTTCTTCTTTAGTCGGCTGCTTTTGACAAATGATGTCCATACACGCCGAAAATCTGAGATCAGCTATCTCATATGGTTGTTACTTGTTTCAAATTACTTCCAATGCTGGACTTTAAACTAGTAAATGAAAAGTCCTCCCCACCAGAACCACCACCACTAATCACAGATTCACAAGTGCCCCCACTTAACTAAGGTTGATACCTTTGCAAGAAAATTGGTTTCCTTAAATTTCTTTTTTATTCACAGTCAAAAACCAGAACAACTGAAAGGTTATTAGCTAGCATATTTTTGGGAGCACATTTTTCTGTAACAGTTGAGTTGGTAATCTTTTGGAGTACGCCCTGAAGTCTTGGAAGCAAGCTTATGAGATCTTTCAATCCACTTATCTGATTAAGGTTCATGAATTATTATTCTAACAGTTATAACTTCAAAACTTATTTCATAAAATGCAATTAGATGTGATGCGATGGTTGTGATATGATGAGATTAAATAAGAGTTACAAGAGGTGTTTATGTATAATGAGGTGTTTACAAAATGAGTCCAAGTTGGCCTATTTCAAGTTTTTAGTGATTTTGACATTTTAATGATAAGTTTTTAAGTACAATTCAACTTTGAGACCTAAAATTTAGTTGGTTAGATAATGCTAGTTGATAATTAGAAAGTGTTTTATTTTAAATAAATACTTATTTCTAAGAGATCTAATTATTATTATTATTTTTAATAATTTAATAGACACAATGGAGAAGTGAAGCTTGAACCCTAAATATTTTTGTTAAAATGGTTTGAAATGCTAATTAATTAAGTTACAAGACTCTTGGTTTTACAAGTTATTTATTAGAATTAAACTTTCTTATGCTTGATCTTGCATTCGTGTCCTACCTATAGACCAATGAGATTATGACATATCATTAATCATAATTAATCCTTTAAATGACCAATATTCACAAGTATCTGGTCTTAATTATATAAATATGTAGATCCATATTGGGGGTCATCTTTAATGTCTTCCCACTAATTGAAGGGTGTCCAAATGGGCTTTAAAGTAGCATCTTTGCTCCCTTATGGAATCATGAAGGCTTTTTGTTTGTTTGTTTGTTTGGTTTTTTTTTTTTTTTTTTTTTTTTTTTTTTTTTTTTTTTTTTTTTTTTTTTTTTTTTTTTTTTGTTTTGTTTTAAATGGAAGAACCATAAAAGGCTTGTTTCAAAATAATGACTCAATTGGTGAAATGGGGTTTCCAGTGATGCCAAATTGCCAATTGACTTTCCAATGAGCCTTCCTTTGACACTTGCATGATGAGTAGATGACGCCAACTTATGCTTGTCAGGGACAAAGCTAAGTATGGGCAAGGGGGACCATGGCCCATCTAGCCCCAAAATGTATAAAATAATTCATCCTAAAAAAAAAAAAATCTTATATGGAACTCAAATAAGTTACAAAATTATATTATCTTAATTTAAATATAATGAGATTACATAGATTATACAAATGGTATAAAAACCACACTCAAATTCATTATTTTTATGAAATAAAACATGGCTATTCTTTAGTGATTCTAATACAATTATATTAATGATTTTAAGGAGTTGACTTAGTAGTTCCTAAAATCTCTTAATATCCATAAGATCCTTAGTTTGAAACATTTTGTGACAGGATTTAAGCCCCCCTCATATGAGAAGGTTTTGATTCTCAATTCCTACTATGCTTTCAACCAAGTTTGCATGTGCATTTTTGTTATTATTATTATTTTTATAAATATTTTATGAGTTATGTTTTGTTTTTTGTTTTTATTTGAGTTTTTGTGATTTGAAAGGAGATTGTTGAGATTAAGATAGTAAATTAGTTTGTTTTTTGTGTGTGGAAATATTTGGAGTATTTTAATGATTATGATGTGGTTTGAGGTGTTGACTTTATTGAGTTTGTCTTGAGAAAATGGAGGAATAACCAAACTAACCACACCAAACTAGTATGGTGCACCACACCTTGTGTAGGCCAGTTTCCACCCCTCCACAATTAAAGTATAGTCAGACATGTAGGAAAACCACCCCTGCAGTTGCTGTGTAAAACATCCCCCAAAACCAATCGCACCACACTGTGTACAGTTCTAGAGTTTATGGCTTCCCCTTTGAAGAATTCATCTTTTCTATAAGTTTTCAATAAACACAAGTTTTTTTGGCAAAGTCATATACATGAGCATTTAACAATAAACATTGTCTTTTCACAACTAGAAGTAAGGTTATTTGGACACCATATACTTTAAGGACGAAACTTATGTGTAATACCTTAAGTGTTGTTTTTTGAGTTCCTCTTTTAAGATTATGCCACGTGGCTACTTAACTTAAAAAATACACTTCAATTAATAAGAAAAATGCCATATGACAAAATCTTAAAAGAAGAACTTAAGGAACAGCACCTAAGTACTGTACCTAAGTCTTGCTCATACTTTAATATGGCTTGTTTATTATATTTTGAACCAATATCTTATTTCAAAACATTTTAAATGGAAGTAATGGTCAAATATATTATGATCATTGGTTCGTCCAACCATACACATTCATTGAGATGTCATGCATTTTATTAGCAATACATTGCGTTAGTGAAAATGGACATATTAAGACAAAAAATTATATTAAAATCTAATGAACCTAGCAAAAAGACATCACTTAAATTATAAAACAATTAATTTAAAATTTCTCATTCTTCCAAAAGTTAAAATTCTTAGACAACACTTCTTTGAGGAAAAAATCAAAAAAATATTTAACTTATATATTAAATTGCATGGATTTCAAAGTTTTATAGTCATTCAATTGTATATAAAAAAAAATAGTTGAAGTTGTAACTATCATTTTGAATTGAACTTCAAAATAAGAAAAACAATAAAGTATATTATTTATGGATAATAAATGTGGGGGGACGAGGACCAAAGGTAGTTAATGGAGGTAGCAAGAATAATTTTGAGGAGGGGAACCATACAGAGAGGACTTGTTTAACTAGTTAGGAGCTCAGGATGCTGCTACTGATGAAGATGCTGAGGATCCCTACTTAACCTCAGGAAGGTTGAGAATCCGAAATGAAGGAAGCATGGTGCAATCCCCGGGGAGACAAAGGTAATTTGGTTCTGAACAAGGAAGAGAAAAAAAAGGAAGGACAAGACAGCCATTCCCTCTGCATTAAATGCATTGCAACCACTTAACTGGCCACATTAATGGTGAAATGACCATGAACAGTGTCCATCACAGCACATATATTTTTGTAGAAACCTTCTAGCAAGGTCTTGATGGGACAAGTATTAAGAAAATCTGATCTCAACCCACCAAATGTAAGATCCAGATGCATCCTTGCAAATATATATAAAGCCAAAGAGCACCGAATCAAAGGGGGACAGGAGATTGAGTGGAGAAAAACAAAAGAAAGAGAGAAACCATTTAGTTGTACTTTCATCCTCGGACAGAACTTGAGGAGTAACACTTAGCTAATTTCTATGCTATTTCGAATTGAATATTTCCACTTCACAAAGAAAATTGAACTTTGATCTTTGTTTCATGTTACACAACGGGTATTTCAAAGTTGACCTTGCATCCCATCTCTATAAATTAATTGTGTGAGTGAACTGTAGCAAAATTAAAACAAGTCTTAATTTACTGATCTACTTTTCGCCCACCACAGTAAATTTATGAGAAAACTTTTGTTAGGGATGATGTTAATTAGTTATCTTCATTCTCCTTGAAGTGAAAATTGATAGTGAGATCCCTAACCAATGTAACCATCCCATTCCAGTTCCTTAATATTACTGAACGTGAAGAGCTTCCTCTACTATTTCATGATTGCATTGAATACGAAAGAGAACGTTGTAATAAGAAAACAAAAAAGTCATAGAGGGCATTCAGAGTGTATACTTTTTTTTTCTTTGCTGAATAACAGTGTATTATTCAGTCTATTGAAAATTGCATCAAGAAATTGGTGTACTTCAACGAGCCAATATAACATGGCGTTCATGTTGTAGGAAAGTCCCTCCGGATAGCACTCTTATTTGAATATTGATTGTGAAAATATTATAACTCTAGAAAAATCTCCAAGAAATAAACAATAGGAATGAAGCAAGCCAAAAATCTGAAAATAGACAAACACACAAACAAAAGAATACTAAAGATTTACGTGGTTCGGCTTTTGGCCTACATCCATTGGCAATGACGAAGAAATTCCACTAATCAAGTATGGAGATATGCAAGTTGGTGTATCAATATTCTCACACACACCCAATCCCCAATAGAATTCATGTCTTGCAAGCCACTCCAAAACTAACATGGATTAGGATCAGATCAAGCCACCGACATCACAGTTCAAGCATGTCTATATCAATGCCACAATAAAAAAGGAAATCCCTACGTTCAATTACAATGTATAAGAACTTGTTACAAATCACTTTTTAGGGAAAACTTGTGGTATGCAGTTCACGCCTCTCTCTCTCTCTCTCTCTCTCTCTCTCTCTACATGAATGTGCACATGCACGAAAAATGTGAATGTATTTTTCACAAAAGCCGACCACTAATAGGTCCCTAAAATATTTCTCTTAAGCTCTTAAATATTTTGCTTTGTAGATAATAATCTCACACTTGTAATTATGGTGGACATGAATTATTTACTCCCACCATTAATTTCAAACTAACCTGTACCTGTGCAAATGTACATTACTTTTATATAACAAAACAAATCTTTGTTTAATCCTCAAAACAATTATGAAAAACCCATTGACAAACAACAATTTCGAAGAGATTGGGAAATAATCCCAAAAGTTTTTTTTTTAATTAAAAAAAATTAAAAATTGAATTTCGAAGTTTAAAACCAAAAGAAATAAATTCTTATTAGTGAGGTGATTGAAAAAAAAAAAATTTGTTACAAACTTAGTTGTAGATTAAGATTATAACTCACACTAAAAAATTAACATGAATACTGTGGGGGACGAGGATCCAAAAAAGCTGATAGGATAGGTAGGGGCATTTTCGAGGAGGTAAACTCCGTGGAATATTGGTAGTATGCCTCTAGAGAGTACTCACCTAACCTGAGAAGAGGTTGAACTACTACAGTTGGCAATGGCATCGAGGACTCCTACCTAACCTCGGAAAGTTTAGAGTCAAGGGTGAAGGGAGCATGGCGCAACTCGATGGAGGAAAAGGGTGACTTGGCACTAAATAAGGAAGAGAAGAAAAACGAAGGAAAAAGCATTCATCCCCTTCACATTAAATGCACTGTAACCACTTAGCTAGCCACATTAATGGAGAAATGACCGTGAATAGTGCTCACACAGCTCACACCTTGGTGTAAAACCTTCTAGCAAGGTTTTGATGGAACAAATATCGAGAGAGTCTAATCCTAACCCTCCAAATGTAAATTCTAGATGCATTATGGCTCAGCTGTATAAAGTTAAGAAACATCTGGATCTAGGAGAGTTCTTTTTGAGGGGAGAAAGAGAGAACAGAGAGAGATTATTCAATTGTAACCTCTTCCTTGGACCAAACCTGAGGATGGACACTTAGCCATTTCAACAAGGTTGTTAAACCCGGACCGGACAGTACGGTCTGACCGGGAAACCCTTGAACTGTTCAGATCTACGGTCCGTTTAAGGTGAAGAATCGTTCCATGTGAAAAAAGCATGGAACCGTTCGGACCGCGGTCTGACCATCCGGTTCTGTGAACCGTGACCGGTTCAAACGGTTCAAGCGGGCTGCTTTGTTTCAAGAGCAAAACGGCGTCATTCTGTCCCTTTTTTTTTCTCCCTAATATGGCGTCGTTTCACGTTTGGGATTGAATGAATAACCCTTATTCGTGAAACGAAACCCTCTCAATCACTCTCTGCCTCTCTCCCTTACTCTCTTAAAACCCTTAACATTCTCTCAATCATTCTCTCGTCACTGCCTCTCTCCCTTGTCGTCGTCGTAGCTACAGCTCAGCCCAGATTGCAGCTCACTCTCTACCTCTCTCTCACACTCATCTCTGCCTCTTTCCCTCATTGCCGTCGCAGCTCAATCTTTGCCTCGCCGTTGTCATTTGGTACTTGATCTTTCTATTTTTTTGTTCTATTAAATTTGCACTCTTTACTATTCTACTCATTTTGCAAACCAAACAATTAAAAAGATAAAAGCTTTTTGATGAAATGTATATAGATATAGTAGATGAAATTGATTGGTTTGATGTTTGGAACTTTCATAATCCCCATCCAATTAATGGATAATTTTGGTGTAAATGAAATGCATTAATTTTGGTTTTCAATTTCGGCGTCCCTAGTCCCAGCTTCACAGCAACATGGGTATTGGTTGGGATTAGTAGTTATTGTTTTGGGTTTATTTTATTGGAAGCTTTGTTTTGCTAATTTTGTGTGTGGGATTCAGACCCATTAATTTCTTTCAGTTAAAATAAAAAATTATATCTAAGTTTTAAATATTATAGCTAGGATTGATATAGATTAGAGGTCAAATTTTCAAAATTCATAAATTGAACTACAAAAATGGCGATTGATTTAGTCTCTTGGGATAATCTGAATACCTTGACTCTGTCTGGAGATTAGTTAGAGGATTATTGTTACAATAAGCAGAGTGCTATAGGAAAATTGTATGGTTGTTTTAATTTTTTTAGGTAGGCATATGTTGGTGGATGCTTACAAATGTATGAACGAGGGTTGGTTTCCTAGGATAGCGCATTGTCTTTCTTTGTTGGATGTTTGCATTTGCATGGGCTGAGATTTTTATTTTTTATTTTTTTTTCTATTTCAGTGGATTCCTGAATTGAGGCATTACACACTTGGAGTTCCAATAATCCTCGTTGGAACAAAGCTCGGTATGATTTATTCTCAACATTCCATTTACGTGCATTCTTGATTGTTACTGTTTGTAATCAGCTGTGTTTGTGGAATGTGGATGGAAGGTTGGTTGGGTACTTAATGACCAGTTTTTCAATATTTGAATCCTAAATTAGTTGGGTTTTTGCTCAAAGTCAAAGCCTTGATCAGATATTTTGGTAGTGTCTTTCTTAGGGCTTTGAATTGATTAGGTAGGACTGTTTACTCTCTTTTTTTTTCCTATGCTTTTCATAAATTACTATGGCTTCTTGTGGGTAAGTTTAATTACTCTGTGTATATTAGTTTGTTAATTTGACTCTGCGTATGAAATTGTGATTCTTTGACTATCTGTATTTCAAAAATTGATGGGTCTATGTGTGTTTGTTTGACTGGTTGTTTAGTCCTTTAGATTAAAATGGAAACAGAGACCGGGTCTACTCCATCACATGAAGTTGATTCCAATGTAGTGGAGTCTAGCTCAAGAGTAAGGGAAAAGGTTGATCCGGCTTGGGAACATTTTTGCCTTGAGACGGATGAGAAGGGACAGAATACTTTTACATGTGTGTATTGTAGGCAAACATATAAAGGTGGGGGTATTAATAGGATGAAAAAACACCTTGCGGGGATAAAAGGTGATATTATATCGTGTAAAAAGGTTTCTTATGATGTGAGACACCAAATGTTAGAATATGTGAAGGAGTTTGAGTTGAAGAAAAACAACGTCAAGAAGAAATGTTTAGTGTGCCTTCCACAAATAGTGATATGCAAGAAGATGAAGATGTTCAAGAAGTATTTAGTAGTGGGTTGCCTAAAAAACCTATTTTAGGTAAAAGAAAGGGTACAAACCCACTGGATAATTACTTTGCTCCAAGAACTACTCCAGGAGCTCAACCTAGTCTTAAAAGTGTGTTCCAAAGTAAAGAAAGGGTGAGGCAAGCTGATATGGCTATTGTAAGGTTTTTGTATGATAATTGCATTCCTTTTAATGTAGTGAATTCAGTGTACTACCAAAAGATGATTGATGCTGTAGCTGGTGCTGGTCCTGGTTACAAAGGCCCATCTTATCATGCTGTACGGGTCCCTTTGTTGAGGGATCAAAAGAAAGAGGTTCAGTTGTTGGTTGAGTCACAACATAGGCATTAGGCAGAAGTTGGATGTACACTTATGGCTGATGGTTGGATAGATACTAGACATAGGTCATTGATTAATTTCCTTGTTTATTGTCCTAGGGGAATGGTATTTGTAAAATCAGTTGATACCTTAGATATTGTGAAGAGTACCAAAAACTTGTTTAAATTGTTTAATGAAGTAGTTACATGGGTTGGTCCAAAAACATAGTTCACATGGTTACTGATAATGCTTCCAATTATGTATTTGTTGGTAAATTGTTGTGTGAAAAGTATAAAACTATTAGTTGGTCTCCTTGTGCAGCACATTGCCTGAATCTTGTGTTACATGATATGGGAGACATGCCTCATGTGAAGAGACTCAAAAAACGTGCATCCAAAATTACAGTTTTTATTTATAATCATGTGGCTTTGATTGCTTGGTTGAGGAAGAGACCTGGTTGGACAAATATTGTACGTGTAGGAGCAACAAGATTTGCTACTACTTTCCTTTCATTTGGAAGCCTTCATGTGCATAAGCATGACTTGCAAGCCTTAGTGACTAGCAAGTTCTTTGTGGAGAATAGATTAGCAAGAGAGTCAAAGGCAAAAGAAGTAGTTTCTATCATTTTGGATAATTCTTTTTGGGATGATATTAATGTTCTTGTCAAGATTTAATCGCCATTCATTCGTTTGTTACGGATTGTTGATTTTGATCAAAGGCCTGCAATAGGATATGTGTATGAGGGCATGCATAGCGCACGGTTGGGAATCAAGAAGATCTTTCGAATGAAGAAGCACTTGTACAAGCCATACACCTCAATTATAAAAAACCGTTGGGACAAACATTTGCGTAAAGATTTTCATGTTGCTGCATATTGGTTAAATCTTGCTTTTCAATATGATGAGGAGAATTTTTGTCGGAAACCAGCAGTACATATGGCTATTTTGGACTACATTGGGACAAAATATGATGGTGACAAAGAAAAGGTAATTAAGGAAACCCAATATTTTCGAGACCGTATTGGGAGCTTTGATAGAGATCTTGCATTGTCAACAAGCATGACCACTCATCCAGGTGAGAAGTAATTGGTTTTCTTTAATACTATAAACAAGTTTTAGTTTTTTTTGTTCATGTTGAAAGTTAGTTTTGTCACTATAGTTAGAATAACTGAATTGATTATTCAATTGAAAGTTTGTTTGTTTATGTTGATTAATATTAGATTACGTTGTGTTATGAAAATTGGATGAATGGTGGAAGTTGTGAGGTGCTGATGCTCCAAACTTGCAAAAATTGGCAATTAGAATCCTTAGCCAAACTTCCGCCTCTTCTGGATGTGAGCGTTGTTGGAGTTTATTTGACCAAATACATTCTAAGAGGAGAAATAGGTTGGAGCATCAAAGGCTCAATGATCTTGTGTTTGTTCATCATAACTTGCGATTGAGACATAGGTAACTAAATGCTATATCTTGTCATTATATTAATTTTTAAGAAGTCATTTATATAATGTAATTGTTAGTTACTAATTATGTTCAAATTCCAATAATGAGCATGACATTTTATGATGCAGGTTTTATAACAAAAAGTTTAATTTTGACCCCATTGATTATGCAAGTATTGACAAAACTGATTTTTGGGTATTTGTGGAAGAGGAAGACCCATATCTTAATTATGAAGAGTTGGAGAATGCAATTTATGAAGAGGGTGCATATCCAGCAAGTGCAGGGCCTTCTTCTAATATTAAAGGTTAGTTTATATGTAAACAATTTAATAACCTATAGTGATTTTTCTTTTATTTTTTTTCAAACTTTTGTAAACATTATAATGATTTTTCTTTTTATTTTTTTCAAACTTATGTGTAGAATCTGTAGATGATAGCAGTGAGGTTGAAGGAATTGATTTAGGAACATTTGGACAACCTATTGGCCCTCATCTTGGATTTCTAGGGAATGATGATGAGCATGATAACTATTATGACATTGATAATTTATGATCATAATAACTCTGTTGGAACTTTGAAGTTCTATTTTGTATTTTAGAAATACTTTCTATGTCTTTTTGTAAGACACTATGTGTAACTTGGAGTTTGAAGTTTTATTATTGTTTTTTAGAAACAAGTTTTTATGTATTTTTGTAAGAAACAATATGTAGTTGTGTTTGTGTACTGTAACTTGGAAAACATTATTATGAGAAACAAGGTTGTACACGTAGTTGTATTATGAGAAACAATGTGTAGTTGTATTTTGGATTGGTTCTGGTATTTTAAAAACTATTTTTGGACATTTTGAAAAACGTTTTGTTTTCTTTGGATATGAAATTATAGAACAGACTTTCTGCACCCAGAGCTTACTAAGAAATTCCTCATTGGGTGAAACTTGGGAGTTCCTTGTGGAATGGAACTATTCTATTTTGTTTAGTTGTTGGTGGCACATGTCCCTGCCTCAGGTCCCATATCATTAAGAAGTACACGAATAAAGGAAGCGAAGGTCACCCAAAATGTTTGATTCCAGTTTATGTTTGAATTAACATTGTTTTATGCACACAGTTTATGCATACAGTTTATGCACAGAGTGTGTAGTTATGAGAAACAATGTATAGTTTATGCATAGTGTGTAAGAATGTGTAGTTGTGTACTATATTTTTGTAAGTTTTATGTATTTTTTAGAAATAAGCTTCTCTAAATGAATTAGACTATTTTAGTTAATTTTTCTATTTTTTTATTAATTTAATGTTTTTATATATATTTAAAATAATTATTAAATTAATTATGACGTCATTACGGTTCGACCCCGGTTCGACCTCAGTTCGACCTTAAAACCCTTGAACCTCTCTCTTTTACGGTTCAATGAATGATCCGGGTCTGAAAACCTTGCATTTCAAGGCTTTTTCTAGTTGAATATTATTACTACACACCTAAGATTGGTCTAACTATCAATTTTTGTCCCAAAATGGGTATTTGAAGGTTGACTTTGCACTCTACCGCTAAAAAATGAATTGTGAGAGCAAATAGTAATACAATTATAATTTTCTTATTTCCCTGTTTTTACTTTTTGCCCGCCATAAATACATATTTTAAAAATCTAATCATTAGATTGCATGTTTTTTATGTTGTTAATACACATCAAATTTTGTATCAATCAAATGTTATTTACTATTCGATCCATAAACCATTTTTTTTTTTTTTCATAATTTTAGACTACAAAAACTTGAAATTTAAACACTTGAGTAAAGCATAATTGAATTTTCTCTTAGTTTTGGTTTTACATATAAATGATTTGCTATATAATTGACAAAAAGTTTTAGAGCCTTAAATTATTATTATAATAGGTAGGTTGATCCTACCTAGATTGAATGCATAAACTTAGGATGCCTTTAATATATTTCTTGATTTAGTTTATGATGATTATATTAATTATAAGGTAAGGTATAAAATTTCTTGATACATGACGACTTGGTGATTATGTCTTAACAATAGGTTTTAGTGGTAATACATTTGATGCAAGATCTTCAAGAATTCAACTCTGTACTAGGTTTCTTAATGAGTTATTGAGTAAGGATCGATGTTTAAGCGTTTTAGATTAGAAAAGAATGAATATTGTTAACTTTTTTAAGGCTGAAATAAGGGACAAACGGGAAATAAAATCAATAAATCACTAGGCAATCACACCTAGATCTTCCTAAGCAATCACACTTAGAAAGGATAAGACAATCACACCCTTGGAACTTAAAATAAGCTACTAAATTTTATTAATCAATTAGTATTCAAATAACATTGATTACAATAGAGCCCTTATATTAAGACTATTGTTAATCCCTTTCTTAGAAGGATTTGGACTCTACGTAGCCTATTCTTAGAATGAAAAGGAATACTATTTAAAAAAAGACTTAATAACTCCTAAAATAAATAGGAGAAGGGCTCAAAACATAAAATATGACTCATTGGCCTTTGGTACAGCCATCCTTGGATGTATCATTCTCTTTAGGGTTGTAAAAAAAAAAAAAAAAAATTAGAGGGAAATGAGGGTTGTTCAGGGGTTGTGTGAATAGTACCTATGAACAATAACTTTAGAAAAAGAAGATGAAGAAAAGAAAGAGAAGAGAAAAGAAGAATGAACCAACAAAGACCAATGTGCCTATTACTCAAATGCTCAATAATTTTATTAATCGACTCATTCTATCACCTTTGAATACATTGAACATAATATAACTAAGGACTTTTACTTGCACTTGTAGTAACAAGATTCTTGGTTATCAAAAAAGTAATAAGATTCTTACTATACTATTAGGACTACTAGTTGTCTAGTAAAATAAAACCAAAGCTCATACATAAAAACCCATAACTAAATAAAACTTAATAATAAAATAAAACTAATAGCCCTAACTATGGCCCGTATCCCATATTTGAAAAATTACTAAAGTACCCTTGACTCTAAAATAAACTAATAAAATTTAAAAACCTAATCAATTACCATGGACGCTTATTATTGGGCTTGGCCTTAGCCTTGGACTTCCAAAAAGAATTTCCTTCCTTCAACCATGCTATGACTTGCTTATCGTCCTCTGAAAAGAACTTGATTGATTCCGTTGAGTTAGGACAAATATACGTAGACAAAAATAACTACCTTTTATTATTTTTTCTGTTCTTTTTGTGCATTAAACATCAAACTACTACTTCTCAAAAAAAAAAAAAAAAAAAAATCAAACTACTTACTTATTTTATTAGATTCTTCTACATTCTATTTTATCCGCTTTATTTATTGTAGGGATCAGGTTCGAGCCTCCTGATGAGTTACGGGAGTGGACCCAAGCCCAGCTAGCCCTGCAATTAATTTGTAGAGAGCGGGGTCAAAACTAGGCCCTAGTAAGGAGTGCAACGACCATGCGTGGTAGTTCTCAGATGAACACGAACAATGATGCTCCTCGGCCTTTCTCTTGGGAGCTTGCAGTTCTTATGACTTCCTTCGTGATTGGTTACAATTGCTCCTCTCATTTTTCTCCTTTTTTCCTCCCCTCTTCCAAGAGGGGTCCCTTACATTATATACTCCTTCCCCCATTGATCCTAGCCCTACATTTGTTGAGCAACCAAGCCACTACTTAAGTACCTGTCCCATCAGCCACCTCCCCATGTTTCCTGTGGGTTGCGGCAACCAAGGTAACACTGTTCTGTAATCCCCTCCTCATTAATGCGGCCAGGACGTTAGTTGTGAGCATTTAATGTGGAGGTGACAGCTCGTCTTAGACTTGCTCCTTCGCCATGCTCCCATTGTTGACGCGTGGCACTTACTCTTTCCTCCTCGGATATTCAAGAAGACCCCCCTTGATGGTGTGGTGCTTGTGTACTTCTATGGTCTCGGATGTCCGAGGACGGAGTCATCCTCGGACCAGTTCCTTGGGGACTGGACTTCTTACTTTTATCCTCGGACACTACATGCATCCTCGGCATGGGCTTTTGGGCCTGGTTTGAAGTGGGCCGAGGCTGCCTGACTTTCTGGCCCCACAGTTATGTCTAACATTTTTAGTGAGAATTTTCCAGAATCAATTAGAGGAATGTATTCACTGGTGCAATAGCAATGCTTTCTACGTGGGAATTTTCAAGTGCTGCTTCCTTTTCTTTTTCTTTTATTTATTATTTATTTTTTTTACAAGATAGAAATTCTACTCTAATTTAATTTAAGTGTATATGTGTGTGAATCTCTCCTCCTGGAGACTTGAACCCCAACCTTTCCCCTCCCCCCCCCCTCCCCCCACACCACACAAGCACTTATGAAGTGATCATCGCACAAAGGGTGTATAGTGGTCAAGTATGAGTACTTTTTTTAATTGTGCTGCTTTGAGTTGTGTAATAATGATATTATTTGGGGACTGTTCTTCCCAAAATTTGAATATCATGTTGGACATTAATTAACTTGCAAGTTATCATGTTTTTTTTTAAAAAGTATTGTACTATGCGAGTAAAATATCCACGTCTAAATAAAATTAGTTTTTGGAGAATTTTACTAGTTTATTTAACTACATTTAACATAATAGATGCAATATGTAATTTTTAATGTAATTTTAATGTATGACAATTTGCTTGATGTTTGTGGTTTAGCAATGCGTTGGATGATTAAGCAAACTATTTTCAGTCGTCAAGATTCCTAGGTCTTAATTGGATGATTTAGTGTGATTATTATTGTATTTCTGTTATTCATTTGATAACATTGTTTTCTTGGCACGATTATATATCTTAAATGTTAATGTCAGACATGTATGTGCTAAGCGAATCCGAGTCATAATGTATTTTTGATGTAATTGAATCCGTAGTTTTTAGTGTCAAAACGTGTGTTGAAAAACTAAATCGAATACACAAGAAAATTGCTCGAGAGTGTGGAAATTCTGCTACCTTGATGTCGGGCTTAACTCCACTTGATTGATTGAACTTCAGCCATTCTTGATTCTTGGCTTGACACCGTCCGACAAATCAAAGCCTGGGGAATTTCCTATTGTGGCCCATAGTGACTTGGCTAATTTGAGATTCATGTACTAAGGTTCTGTTGGAGAGACAAACATATCTTAGGGAGACTCCTTAACTAGTATATATATATATATATATATATATATGTATATATGAGAAATGCTAACGAGTGCCTTTAGGGCATTGGTTAACAATTCATTTTAAGAAAGTTTTGATATCATTTTTATGAGAAATGAAAAAAGCTATCAAAACATTAATTGTTTTTTTTTTTTTTTTTTCAAAAAAACTTTCTTTAACTGGATTGTAAACTAATGCTCTAAGGGCACTTGTTAGCATGACTAGATATATTAATAGTTAAAGTTTAGAGAAAATTCAATTAGATTTTAATTGGATTCTCAATTTTGCGCCATGTGTCCTATTTAATTTTTAATTTTGTGCCAAGTGAATTATTGAGTGTAAAAATCGAAAAGTCTAAATCCAATTAGATTCTAAATTGGATTTCAATTGTAGTCTAATTTTCCGCCATGTGTCAATCTAAGTTTTTAATTTTTGTGGAAAGCAAAGTCGGCCCTTCCACTAGGCCAATTAGGCCATTGCCTAAGGTCCCCATGTGGAAGGGGGGCCCCAAAATTTTGGAAAAGAAGGGATAGTAGAAAAAAAAAAAAAATTTCAGATGAAACTTCAAAAAATCTTATACATCCTTGTGACCAAAGAACAAAATATCTGGAACATTCTTGTAAACATTGGTACCCCAAAAAATTCTTGGGTCTAAACAAAATCAATTATCCCAAAAAAATTATTATTAACCTTTTGACAAATCAAAAATCAACTGGATAAAACAGTCTCAAATAAAAACAAATCAAAAATCTCAAATCCCTAAAATTTACTCATACCTTTTCTCTCTCTCACTCTTGCTCTTTGCCTCTCTCTCTCTCTTAGCTAGATGATGATAGTTTGCAAAAATACTGTCTTAAACTTGAATCTTTTCTCAAACATGATGTTTGTTATGATATTGATGATTTAGATTTATTTTCAGAATTAAACATTTTAAAAGAAATTTTACAAATAAAAGAATATACTCCAATTGATGTACTAAATTACATAAAAAATGTTAGATTCATTTCCAAATATATGTATTGTTTATAGAATTTTACTAATAATACCTGTTACAGTTGCTTCTGCAGAAAGAAGTTTATCAAAATTAAAATTAATAAAATCATATCTAAGATCAACAATGTCTCAAGAAAGATTAAGTGGATTAGCTATACTATCGATTGAAAATGAGATGTTAGAAGAACTTGAATACGAAAATTTAATTAGTCAATTTGCATCTCAAAAGGCAAAAAAATAGATTTTAAATGAAATATATTATAATATAAAAATGTTAAATAAATATTAATTTAATTAATACATAAATATAAAAAATGCTCCATTTTTGTTCTCACCTAAGGCCCCAAAATGTCTAGAGCTAACTTTGGTGGAAAGTGAATTATTGGGTGCAAAAATTTAAGAGTTTAAAACCAATTAAAAATCGTGGATATATATATATATATATAATGAGAAACCATTACATATTTTAGAAATGTATGGTTAAAAAAAAGTATAAGTTAATACCAAGTATAATTTGAACATCTTCTAAGAGAAAATATATAATTTGAATCGTATAATTGTGATTATTTTTAATTGTACCTGTGCATATGCACAGAGCTACACACTAGTTAATATAATATAGAGAGACACCACTTGGGTTTAAACCCAAAGAGTATGATCTCAATTATGTCATAGTAACAATTCATTATTCTCAATAGGATCTAATATGTGAGATTTCACTATTTAACCAACCACATTATTCACACGTGAATATTCCAACAAATCTTTTCCTTCATGTGTGAACCTTCTACAAATCACTTGTGGCATTTCTGTTAGTATCTCCCATGTATAGAAGCATTTTTCTTGACAATGCAAGTGTCATGCATCACCATCATCAATAGTGTGCCATTTACTCAACCATGCATACATGTGGTATACATGGGAGTCTTCCTTGCACAATTACGAGAGTTATCAATACATAATCATCTTGACTCACCACTAGTAGAACCCTTAGTCAACCATGAGTGGAGGCATGAGAATCTTTCCCATTCTACTAAGTGGGACTCAATAATGAACACTTGCCCTCAAACCATCGACTCTGATACCCCTTGTGCAAATAGCACCATTGGACTTAAATTAGTAACAATAAAAGAAGAAATAAATAATTTTCACTCACAAAGAACACCAAAATTTGCATAGTTCGGCAAAGAACACATACCTTTCGCAGACTTCCCAATGTTTAGAATGACTATCTTGACTCACGTTCCAAACCACACCACTTTATGGTTCCTCGTTGGCAATAAGGTGGTGTGAGTTGAAATTCTCTATAGAAAAAAAAGGATTAATACACAATCAAATTTTTCATTAATGGAATTTAACTTACTTTGAAAAATACATTGATTTCCATCTATATGTGAAGTGAAACTTCTAGGTATGTCTATATGTATATATAAAACTGTAAAAGACTATAACACTCTGTTTGGGATGAAAGAAATGAATAAAATAAAAATTATCATTTTGGAATATTTCTTTTCTTCCATTCCCTTATTTAGACTTTTTTTAAAAATATTTTACTAAATTATTCAAATATAACATAAATATGCTACTATATTGAAAATTTGAAATACAATAAATATGACTTAACATATATAGATTATTTATTTATTTTAGTAATATACCTCATGTACTTCTATGTGTTTTATTCAATTCTATATGTTATATCAAATTTTTAATCCGTTTTCTAAAATCTTGATGACAAAAATTCACTTATATATATATATATAAATATATATATTATTAATAATGATATCATGGCGTGTATTCCTGGCCTGATAACAAAAATTCACATATATATTTTATTTTTGGCATAGCTTATTGAGTTTAACTTTAATAGTACAAAATTTCTATGATTGTTTGAAATGTCATAATGTGAGTGGTGGATATATAGTCGCTTTTACATGGATTTACCACTAACACAATGTTCATAATTGCCCATTCTATTATGACAATAATTTTTGGGTCTATCTTCAATATGTGTATCCTTATATACGATTTCTAGGATATGGCTAATATAGCTGGAAAAATGAAATGGTGGAAGTGAAACCAATTCTTTTTATTTTTTGGTAAATAAAAAATGGTTAGAAGGGGTGACCAATGTGTCTTTTTTATTTGGGCGTGACTATATAGTAGCACCTTAACTACTCTTAATTAGGCTAAGAGCGTAAGACCCCACATCACATTTGCTGATGAGTTGGATGAACAACTTGTGGGTGGGGTATAAGGAGTTGCAATACGTCGTTAGTGGGGGAACTCAAACCCATGGCCTCTGGCATGTTAGCCTAAGCCCTTACTACTAGGTCAACCAAAGTGTTGGGTAACCAAATTCATTCCTTCTTAATCTTTACAAAAATGTTAAAGTTGCTACTAACCTTAATACAAAAGTTTTATAATGTAGTATAATAATGAATGTGATTAACGTTATTTCAACATAATAATAAATGCTAACATTAATATAAAAGTTTTATAAAGTAATATAATAATGAATGTTTTTTTTTAGAGAGTTTCAACCTATGACATCCACTCTTGATAATGCTTTTTATCATTAGACCAAGACTCTAATTGGTTTTTAGTGTAGGCGGGAATTGAATTCCAGATCTCTTATTCAATCATCAGAGACTTTATCGGTTAAATCAATTGGAATCTACATATAATAATAAATGTAATTGATGTTACTTCAACCCAACATATAATAAATATATATTTGATTTTTTCTAGGAAAATTATTGATATATAAGTTTGTAAGTTTTTTTATAGTAAAATTTATAGAATTCCTACCCATCACTATATATGGTGTTGAACATGGCTACAGTCAGCATTCCTTAATTACTCATAAAGCCATATGAATTATCTTATTGGAAACTTATACCTAAAATGCAAAGGCAATTTATTACATCTCTAAGAATAGCACAACTTATATCTTACTTAACATGTTTTGCATGCCACAAGTTTAAAGGTCTGGATGAATTATGTTCTACAACACCTCTTAGCTGTATTTCAAGCCAACTTAGTTTCGGTTACTTAATAAAATCATCAGCTATCTCCTAAAAAAAATAAAAAATAAGAACATCAAATCTCTCTTTGGTTGGGACTTCACCATTAGTATTATTATATCTGGTTGAAATGACTTTCAAAGTTTCAATAATCAAAATAGGAAAATGTCTTCTCTCAATTTTTTTTTCACTATTTTATATTTGCATCCTATCATCGTATGATAAGTCAAATCACGCAAAAGTCTTAATTCGATAAATCTTCTTGCACGCATCTTATTTTGTTGCACACAATTTTAATGATTTCACAATTTTACTGATTGTGTGCAATAAGCAATGTGCAACTATTACAGTCCATCATTACCCACCGCACCGTTGGTGACAAATGATGCAAACGCTCATTTTTCTTCTCAAATTTTGTCAATATGCCCTCCGTTTAGGTCTAGATAAAGTCATTTCGTATAATTGTATGGTTGGTAACTGGGTTTAAATGCTTACAAAATTGTTTTGCAAGAGAAGTGACATCATATTTGTATTAGACTAATCTGTATATATTTTTGGTTTTGGCTTCCAAATGAAGATTGGCTGAGTCAGGACCTGTTTGGTAATGTTGTTCTAGTAACATTGTTTGTATTTTTTGAAAACATGTGTGGGTGAAAAAATGTGTGAAAATACGTGTAATATTATTTAAATATTGAAAACTGTTATTTAAACAAAGATAACAGTCTCTCATGACTTGTGTTTGGGTGCTTCGTGGAAGAGCGTAGGCTATATAAGTGGCTCTACAAAACGACGAACATGAAAATTTAAGCTCGCACGTGCCAGGGGTGTTATGGACCCTTTCTTTAAGTTGAAAAATTCTTTAAAATATAATTTTTTTTATTTCACGATTAAAAAAAAATATTAATTATATTTACTTAAAATCTCCACATCCTAATTCAAATGGTTATATATATATATATATATATCTATAAATAATTTTTTTTTTTTGTATAATTTCCATCAGAATATCTAAGGTTTCTTATATTCATTTATTTGGAATTACAATCCCATTAGTGATTTATATATAGTTATTCTAACAATTCAATTATTTTTCTTGGTCCTCATAAAAATAATTAGTTTATTAAATTAATTAAAGATATCTACTAATATTTTTGTCAATCAAGTTTATTGAAGTATAATAAAAAATAATTTTTTTATCTGGATAGATTTAAGTTGTATTTGGTGTGTAACTGTTAAACAATGTTACACTACTCAATATTTTCTTATAGGAAGCGAATTTTAACAAATTTACCGTTTGATTATATATTTTTTTTCTATACAAGCAAAGTTTCAAGATAATTAAAGATTAATAACTATTTCATTTATAAAATGTATAAAATTTAAGTTTTTGTATTTAAAATATATGCATAATAGATGAGATGAGTTTATGGATCGATTAATATAAAAAAAAAAAAATTCAAATGACATAAAATTTGGTAAAAATATTAAAAACATGTAATGAGATAGTTGAATTATCAATATATTAATCATATAAAAAATTATTATATCGTTTAATATTACTGCCTAGTTTGTTTTTGTTTTTGACGAGACCTTGGGTATAGCTGGATTCTATCATTTTTTATCATTCATTTAACCATAAAGTAACTATAATAATAAAGTACCTATCTGTCCATAATAAAATAAAATAAAGTGCGTATCTAAGCTGTGTTTAATGTTTATAATACTAATACGGAGTATCTATTAGACCATATGTATATTTTTCCTTTTTCAATGATTGGATTTTTATTCAACTCTCCAAACACACGAAAACAAAATTTATTAACAACTTAATAAATAACAAATTCACCAACTGCCATAATAAACTAAAAGCCAAATAGTTGTCCCAAAGAATGATTCTTTCAAGTTTGAACCCTGTGTGTGTGTGTGTGTTTTTTTTTTTTGCTGAAACTCTCTGTGTCTCTGTTTGGATGCCAAGATTCATAAGAAAATAAACGAGGCGATTATTCAGTACAGCCAAAAATATAAGATAACAGATTGAAAGATCAAAGATGTCTAGTAGTAGTGGGGCATTAGTCATTAGAGGATGCCAAGGTTCCCTTACTGGATAATTTCGCTTCAACCGTCCGATCAAGTGATGGACAGGATGTTGATGATCAAGACCAATATCTTGCTAGAAGGTTATGGATTGAATCAAAGAAGCTGTGGCACATAGTGGGTCCTTCAATCTTCAGTCGTATGGCTTCCTACTCCATGTTTGTCATCACCCAAGCCTCTGCTGGTCACTTGGGTAACCTTGAACTCGCTGGAATCTCCATTGCCACTAATGTCATCATTGGCTTCGACTTTGGCCTCCTGGTATGTATTGCTCACTTGGGTTTTTGGTTTCGTTTTCGGTATATATTGCACTTTAAGCTTTCATATATCGTTAGAATTATGTTTAAATGGATAAATTCACAAATTTCAGTCAAACTTTTGGGAGAATAAGTAGTTTAACATGTATCAGAGCAGAGCAAAGCAGGACATCTTGAATTCGATAGTTTAATGTTGCTCATGTAACAGTTTTTTTTAATGGTTGTTTTTCACTTTTTGGTGCATCAGCTGGGAATGGCAAGCGCCTTAGAGACATTATGTGGGCAAGCGTTTGGGGCCAAAAAGTATTACATGTTAGGTGTATATATGCAGCGTTCATGGATCGTTTTGTTCGTGTGTTGTGTCCTGCTTTTGCCTCTCTATCTATGTGCTTCTCTGTTTTTGAAGCTATTAGGACAGCCTCCAGAAGTGGCGGAGCTATCGGGGCTGGTGGCTATGTGGATGATACCACTTCATTTTAGCTTTGCATTTCAGTTCCCTCTGCAGAGGTTCTTGCAGAGCCAGATGAAGGCTGGGGTGATTGCTTGGGTGTCTCTGCTTGCACTAGTGGTGCATCTGATTGTGAGTTGGCTGTTTGTGTATAAACTTAAGCTTGGTGTGGTTGGTACTGCCGCTACTTTGAACTTTTCTTGGTGGGTTTTGGTGTTTGGGCTTCTCGCTTATACTATCTGTGGTGGATGCCCCCTTACATGCCCCCCCTCTCTCTCTCTCTCTAACTAGGGGTATTTGTTACCGTTGTTTCAACAACATTACACAATAACATTACACGTATTTTCATATATTTTTTCAATCACATTTATTTCCACAAAACAACAATAACTTACTAGAAATCTTTTAGCAAGCAAGCTCTAGCCATTCAATGATTCAATTGCTTTTGCAATCATATGGTTTTTTCATTTTTCCTTTTTGCATGCAAGCTTTTCTCTACTTTTCTTTTTTACCCGAGCGTTTGATTCTTCTTTTTGGGCAAGGGTCTTGCGCTCATGTGGACGGTTAGGACTTAGGATAAAAACAAAATGTTCAAATGTAACTGGGAGATCATAAAATCTCAGAATATTTTTGTAACACTATTATTTTTAATTAAAATGGTCTTAATTTAATTTTTTATTATTTCATTTTGATATATAAAAAAAAAAAAAAATGACACCTTTTAAATTGTTGTGACATTCTATCATGTTCTTTTGGCTGAATAACTAAAGATTATTTCTTTGTAATTCAAATTTGCAGCTTAGAGAATTGGTATTACAAAGTACTTGTACTGATGACTGGGAATCTGAAGAATGCTGAGATTGCAGTGGATGCTCTGTCCATATGGTAATTTTTATCTGTTACATGGCAATAGACTATGTCTGTGTCTGATGATTGATGAAGAATTTTAGTCTGCAATTATTTTTAAAATAAGTTACCTTTCACTTTCTTCAAGTCAACAAAAAAAAAAAAAAAAAAAAACTTTCACTTTTAGAAGGCTATATCAAATTTTATTAATGTCTTGAATAATGAGTGATCAGTTTTTTTATTTATTTATTTTATTTTTTATATAATATATATATATATATATAACCACACTCTCTATTATTGAATAATCATTTGCCAATTTGTGGACTAATGCAATTTGTCTCGTTTGGCAATTGGCAGTATGACCATAAATGGGTGGGAGATGATGATTCCTCTGGCATTTTTGCTGCAACCGGGTATGGCTTTTTGTCAAAGTCCTAACCTAAATTATTACATTTTTTTTTTTTTTTTTTTGATGGATGCTATATCTCAGTTAGGGTCTATTTAGAATTCACTTATTTTGCTGAAATTGAAAATTTTTTGCTAAAAGTACTGTAGATAAAAGTAAAAATTAACTGAAATAATACAGTAGAATCCATGAATAGTACAAAAAAATGCAGTGAGACCATTAATAGTAGAAAAAATAAGTTAAATAATAATGTGGGAGGAGTAAAAGCCCAAAACCACTTAACAGGCCCAGGGCGCCCCGGTAAGGACTATTAAATTTCTGAGGAGCAAGAGGTGGTTGATGCGGCCCATTTGAAGGCAGGAAGCCCAGAAATGAAGGCGGAATGCCGTCTGAAGAGGGCACTGCTAGTCCGAGGACGTCCTTCTCCTCGGTCATTAATGGCCTTGATTAGGCAAACATGTGGAAGATCCGAATAGCCTTCCTCACAATCCCAATGATAGTGATAAATCCTGAGTGGATCCAGGGATGATCAGAGCTAAAGAAAATATCTAGGGGAAAAGCTGCTACCACCGCATTTAATGTGATGCAACAGCTTTTCTGGCCGCAATTATGTGGAGAAGACCCCTGAACAGTGCAACCTCAGCTACCGCCACTTACAAAGAACTAAAGTAGACACATGACATGACATGCACTCGAGTGGATGCGTGGATGAAGAACAAGTGGATGATAGAGATAATAGGAAAGGATGCTATATAAAGAAGAAGGGTCCCTAATAATGGGGATCGGAAAAAAGAAGGAGAAAAAAAGAGAAAAACTTTACTGTAGCTCTGAGTATTGTAATCACGGTTCATTCAATAAAACGCCTCCTCGGACATTCATTCATGGAGTTATCTAAGCCTCAGTTCATGTTATCAGCACTGTACGTAACCTAGCCCACTACTCTGTGCTTCATAACCAGCCCAGCTCTTTCACCCACTCTCTACAAATTCATTGTTCTGGGTTCGTTGGGCCTCCAACCCATATCCTTTGGGCTTAGGTGACAAAAACTGATCCTACAATTGGCGCCGTCTGTGGGAAGAGCTTGCGCAGGGGTGGAGACAATAGTACGTGATGGCTGAACACGGTGAACAAGAAGCGGAGTCTAGGGCATCTTAGCACGTGGACCCTTTCCTTAACCTGGAGCGAAGACAAGATCGCGAGGGTAGCGTGCACACCGTACCCTTTGGTCAAAGCCAGTCACAAGGTGGAAGCCACATGTCCCATGCAGAGAAGAACCGAGATTTGCAGCGGGAGGTTGAAAAGTTGAAAAGGAAGTTACGCCATGCAAAGAGGAAACGAGCTTCCTCGTGTTCTGATGAGGACCCTGACGGCGAGCTAGACGTCACTTATCAGCCCAAATCCAAGACACCAGCCAGCGAGTCTTACACCTATGAACAGGAATCTCCTCACGAGGGGCAGCGCAGAAATCCATCGCGTGGAGACGCCGGAAGTGACGCCATGAGCAGGGCTCTAAACCAGATTTCCAAGTCGCCCTTCATGCGCAGGATCGAAGAGGCTAGACTTCCTCGGCGCTTAACCAACCAGCATTTACCATATACAACGGCAAAACAGACCCCGTGGAACATGTGAGCCATTTTAACCAAAGGATGGCTGTATGCTCCAGGGACGAAGCACTAATGTGCAAGGTTTTCCCCTCCAGCCTTGGGCCGGTTGCCATGAGGTGGTTTGACGGGCTGAGCCCAAATTCCATCGGCTCTTTCAAAGAGCTCACCCAAGCCTTCGGTTCACAATTTTTCACATGCAGAAGAGCGGCCCGGCCTTTATCTTCCCTGCTATCTTTGACCATGCAGGAAGGAGAATCCCTGAAGGTGTATTCGGATAGGTATTGGGAACTGTTTAATGAAATGGAGCGCAATTTAGATGCAATGGCCCTAGAAACGTTTAAGCTCGGGCTCCCTACCAATCACGGTTTAAGGACATCCTTGTCTGGTAAACCCGTTACTAGCATCCGTCAGCTAATGGACCGCATCGAGAAGTACAAGCAAGTTGAAGAAGACCAGCAACAAGGGAAAGGTAAGGAGAAGGTTATCCCCCTAGAGAGGAGGGACTTCAGGTTGGATCGATACACCAACAACAAACCGATGAGAGACTTTCCTGGGCAGTCAGGGACAGCCAATCCCCAGACGGTCAACACCGTATTCAGGGACCCGGTCCACCAAGTCTTAGAAAAGGTCAAGAACGAGCTATTCTTCAAGTGGCCGAACAAGATGGCTGGGAACCCTGACACATGTAACCGTAACCTCTACTGTCAATATCACCAGGATCATGGGCACACGACTAAGGATTACAGGAACTTGTGGGACCACTTGGAACAGCTAGTCAGCGAGGGGAAACTGTGACATCTCCTACATCACACCAGCGGCCGAGGGAGTCAGACGAGCGCGGATTCCCGGAGGAATGATCCTCTGAACCCCCCTTTGGGAACTATCAATGTTATCTTTGCGGCCTCAGGGAGAACGAGATCCTGGCCATCCAAGGTTATGTCGGTGGATCGGTTACCTGCGGGGGAATTTGGCCAGGGCCCGAAGAGGTGCAAACTTAATGATCAGCTGGTTTTAGGCTTCTCAGATGCCGATAAGGTTGGCACTGTCCAGCCTCATGATGATGCGTTGGTCGTCACCCTCAGAATTGTGGGGTACGACGTGAAACGAGTGATGGTGGACCAAGGCAGCGCTGCAGAAATAATGTACCCTGACCTCTACAAAGGGCTGAACCTCAAACCTAGTGACTTAACGCCATATAGTTCTTCACTGATCAGTTTCGAAGGAAGAGTTGTCACCCCGAAGGGCCAAATACGACTACCTGTGCAGGCTGGCTCGGAGGTAGTGGAGGTGGATTTCATAGTCGTGGACGTTTTTTCACCCTACACGGCGATTGTAGCCAGACCTTGGCTTCATGCGCTGGGGGCGGTTTCTTCCACCCTGCACCAGAAAATCAAATATCCTTCCGAAGGCTGAGTTTGCAAAATTCGGGGGGACCAGTCCATAGTAAGACAATGTTTGGTGGCTGCCATTCAACACGAGCTAGAAGCCGAGTCGTCAACCAAGGGCTTATAGCAACCAAAGCACCAGCTACAGCCCACTGAAGATCCGGATGAGGGCGTGCGATGCGAAGATTTGACAAAAGTCATCATCGGGGATAATCCCGAGAAGTTCTTTCAAGTCGGATCCCAGTTGCCGTTGCGAGAAAAAGAGGAGTTAGAGCAACTTCTCAAGGAAAACCTCGATGTATTTGCTTGGGACGCTTACGAAGCCCCCGAGGTGGATCCGGAATTCATATGCCACAATTTGAAGGTGAACCCCGCGATCACCCCCAAGAAGCAGCCACCTCGGCGTCCATCTAAGGAACACGCTGAAGCGGTCAGGGAAGAAGTGGCGAAGCTCAAACAAGCGGGGGCGATTAAAGAGGTTTTCTACCCAGAGTGGCTGGCAAATACTGTTGTGGTGAAGAAAAAGAGCGAAAAATGGCTAGTATGCGTGGACTTCACCGACTTGAACAAGGCATGCCCTAAAGACCCATTCCCTATGCCTAAAATCGATCGGTTAGTAGATGCCACCGTCAGACATCCCCGAATGAGCTTCTTGGGCGCATTCCAAGGCTATCATCAGATACCCTTAGCCCTGGAAGACCAGGAGAAGATTGCTTTTGTGACCCCCACGGGTAATTACCACTATAAGGTGATGTCGTTCGGTTTAAAAAATGCGGGTTCCACTTACCAGAGGATGATGACGAGGATGTTTGAACCACAACTGGGGAGAAACATTGAGATTTACATCGACGACATGGTGGTGAAGAGCAAAGTGGTTTCCGAGCACGTGAAGGATCTAGAAAGCACCTTCGAAGTTCTCAGGAGGTATAAGCTGCGCTTAAACGCTGCCAAGTGCTCGTTTGGTGTGGGGTCAGGCAAGTTTCTGGGATATATGGTAACTCACAGGGGAATCGAGGTCAACCCTGATCAGATAAGGGCCATTAATGAGTTACAACCTCCTCAGAACCCCAAGGAGGTCCAGAAACTGACAGGAATGACAGCAGCCCTAAATCGATTTATCTCTCGATCAGCGGACAGGTGCAGGCCTTTCTTTTCCTTGATTAACAAATGGAAAGGGTTCGAATGGACAGAGGAATGTGCTGTGGCCTTCCAACAGTTGAAGGATTATCTAGCTCGACCACCAATCATGTCCAGCCCCGAACCCGACGAGGTCTTGTTCGCATACATCGCTGTAGCTACCCATGCCGTAAGTCTGGTGTTGATCCGAACAGAGGGCGGTGTACAGAAACCCGTTTACTGCGTAAGCAGGTCGTTTCATGAAGCCGAGGTCCATTATTTGCCATTGGAGAAAGCTGTTTTGGTAGTGGTGCATGGTACACGAAAGCTCCCACATTACTTCCAAGCCCATACAGTTGTCATCCTCACCCAGCTTCTGCTCAAGGCTATACTCCAAAGTGCAGACTACACTGGGAGAATTGCGAAATGGGGAACGATCCTAGGGGCTTTTGATATCAAGTATATGCCCCGCACCTCAGTCAAGGGCCAGGTGCTTGCTAATTTGGTAGCCGAGTTCACGGAGCCCCGACTAGAAGAAGTAAAGCTGACATCGAACGTGGAGGAAAAATCGGTTGGCATGATTTCTCAACAAGAGCCTTCCCTTTGGGAGGCGTACGTGGATGGTGCTGCAAACCAGAGAGGCTCCGGAGTGGGGCTAGTGCTGATATCCCCCGAGGGAGTCGTTATTGAAAAAGCATTAAGGTTGGGCTTCTCAGCGACCAATAATGAGGCGGAATACGAAGCCCTATTGATGGGAATGAGCATGGTCCAAAGGATGGGAGGAAAGGCAGTGAAGGTATTCTCAGACTCAAGGCTGGTCGTGGGTCAAGTTTTGGGAGAGTTTGAGGCAAAGGACGAAAGGATGCAAGGATACCTGAGCCGAGCTAAACATCTGTAGTCAGAGTTCGAATCTTTCAGCTTGCTGCATATTCCTAGGAGTGTCAACTCACACGCCGATTCCTTGGCCACTTTAGCCACCTCTTCGGCACAAGACTTGCCGAGAGTTATCCTCGTTGAGGACTTGTATAAGCCTACCGAAGCAGGGAAATGAGTAATCCAAGTACACTAGGTCAGGGCCGGACCCAGCTGGATGGACCCGCTAGTCAAGTTTCTAAAAGAAGATATACTGCCCGAAGAGAAGGGAGAGGCTGATAAGATTCGGAGAAAGGCGGCTAGGTTCTGGTTGTCTGAGGATCAGAAACTATACAAACGCTCCTATTCAGGACCGTACTTGTTGTGCGTGCATCCTGAACAGGCTGAGCTGCTATTAGAGGAACTGCACGAGGGAATCTGTGGGAGCCACACTGGAGGAAGATCCTTGGCTCACCGAGCCATCACTCAAGTTTATTGGTGGCCGAACATGCAAAAGGAAGTCCTGGATTATGCCAAAAAATGTAATCAGTGTCAGCGGTTTGCTCCGCACATTCATCAGCCAGGGGGAACTCTCAACCCGCTATCCAGCCCGTGGCCCTTCGCCCAATGGGGCTTGGATATCGTGGGACCATTCCCTAAGGCCGCAGGAAATAAGAAATATCTGCTGGTTGGCACTGACTACTTCACCAAGTGGGTCGAAGTGGAACCTCTTGCCAATATCCGGGACGTGGACGCGCAAAAGTTCGTGTGGAAGAATATAGTCACTCGGTTCGGCGTCCCATGTGCCCACGTCTCGGATAATGGCCTGCAGTTTGATAGCAAAGCATTTAGGAGCTATTGTAGCGAAATGGGGATCATAAATAGGTATTCCACCCCAGCTTACCCCCAGGGTAATGGCCAGGCTGAGGCAGTTAACAAGGTCATCGTAAACGGCTTGAAAAAGAGATTAGATGACGCGAAGGGTAAATGGGTAGAAGAATTGCCACATGTGCTTTGGGCTTACAGAACCACTCCACGCAGGTCTACTGGAGAGACCCCCTTTTTCATGACCTACGAGGCTGAGGCTGTTATACCTTTGGAAATTGGATTCCCTACACTGAGAAGTAGCTCATTTAATCTAACGGGCAACGACAAGCTGCTAAAGAAGAGCTTAGACCTAATCGACGAAAGGAGGGAAAATGCGATGGTCTAACTGGCGCATTATCAGCAAAAGCTTAGAAAAGGCTACGACGCCATCGTAAGGCTCAGGCCTCTGGAACCTGGTGACCTGGTACTAAGAAAGGTAGTGGGCACTGCGAAAAACCCAGCCTGGGAAAAATTAGGTCCCAATTGGGAATGGCCATACCGTATTACTTCAGAAGCTGGCATCGGGACATACTTCCTTGAAGACCTAGACAATCATGTGATACCACGCCCTTGGAATGTAAATAACCTCAAAAGGTATTATTATTAATCAAACTCTTCTTTTAATCAGCATGTCAATATGTCACGATTCCTTTAAGTGTTTAAACTTAAATCCATTCATGCCTGTAGTCCTCGGACCAGATGATTTGGGTTAGTTAACACTATGTCACGATTCATTTGAGTGTTTAAACTTAAATCCCTTCATACCTGTAGTCCTCGGAGCAGATGATTTGGGTTAGTTAACACTATGCTACGGTTCCCTTTAAGTGGTAAGCTCTAAACCCAAATATAGTGGTTTTAATTGGAGTACCGCTCTCTAATGAGCCATGATTAAAGCTCCCGAATGTGTTAAAGTTAACCATAACTTACACCGCCTCTTATTGCCTCGTGCAAAATGGGAAAGGATCACGATAAAGTTAGTGTGCAAGACTTCATAATAACAGGAAGTTATATTACACACAGCAAAGGAAATAAACGCCAAGGGAAAAACTGCTTCATTAATCAAAAGAGTGTATTACAACCTCTTGCAAAGAGAAAAACGAGAGAAAGGAGGGCCCTATGCATCTACTCTTGAGCTGGGGAACCCACAGGGTCTGCAACCTGGCCTGTCTGAGCGGCAGCTTCTAGGGCTTGGCTCTGGGATTCAGCTGGAGTCTCCTCTTCGTCGAACCCTTGACCTTTTTCTTTGGCTGGCTCAACTGGTAGAACAGCCTCTCTTGGTGCATCAAGGGCGGAAGGGGAAGCCCCACCGACTGGGCTTGGCTCCATGGCCTCCAAAAGTTGGGGAGCAGGAGGAGAGTCAGTCTCTGGGAGCGCTCGGATATCTGGATGGTAGTATATGCTCCCAAGTAGCCTCAGGGTAGAGTCCGAAGGGGACCCTAGTGGCATCCAGCGCCTGAAGCCAGGTTATGTCGCAGTAGTCACGAGCAACCGAAGCAAATTGCTCTGTGAGCTGCTTCCTAGTCTCGTCAACTCCTAACTGATATGCCACTTTCCTCTCGGCTTCGACTGACTCCTTGGCCAGTTGAATTGCCTGCTCAGCTGCTCGGGCGCAAGGAAGTGAAATTCGTACCGTTCCGGCCGGTATATACCGTACCGGCCAGTAAACCGGTACAGATACACCCCTTATTTCGTACCGGAAAAAATACCGGACGTACCGGTCGCGTACCGGCCGTACCGGCGAAATCTGGCTGTTCCGGCCGGTAAATGCATACCGGACCGAAACAAGAAAAGGAAAAAGAAAAAAAATTTGAATTTTCACTCAATAATCAAAACGAACAACAGAACTATTCTTGATCTTTTCTCTCAAAGATCTCCAAACTCAGTCTCAATCAAAATACAAACTCAAATCACAATTTTAAAACTAATCAAATTAGAACAAAAAAAAAAAGAAAAAAGCAAAGCTGACCCATCTGAGCCTCGGTGGGGAGGAGGATATGCGGTGGTGGGAGAAGGACAAGCGGACGATCTTCATGTGTGAGAGAGAGCTCCAACCGAAGTGCTGCTAAGTGCTCCAGCCAAAGTGAAGAAAAGAAAAAATGAAAAGTGCTCCCAGAGCTCCAGCCGAAGAAGAAAAGAAAAGGAGAAAGAAAAGAAAAGAAAAAAGTAAAAGAAAAGAGGGCTCCAGAACGTGCTAGAAAAGATAAAGATAAAGGGAAAGTGTGGTGGAGAAAAAAAGAGAAAAAAATAAAATAAAATAAACGTGTGGAACATTTAAAGCACCTAGTTTTAAGCCCTCTTTCAGTTCACGTGTGAAAGCAAAAAGACTTAGTATTTTAAATTTAACTTGATTTTTAATTCTTTTTATAGATATAGATGTATAGACTTGGGCTTGGACTTGGGCTTGTGTGGGATTTAAGAATACAAATTAGTCTAATTTATGAATTTTATATATATATATATATATAGCGGTAAACCCGAAACGGTACACCGGTATTGACCGGTATCCGAAATATACCGTACCGCTGGTCAAACCGGTACAGTCTCCGGTACGGTATTGACTCCCTTGCTCGGGCGTCCTCCCTGGCTTTTTGAAGTTCAGCCCTAAGACCCTTCACCAGCTCATTTTCGGTCGCCAGGTTGATTTCTGACGCACGCAGTTGCTTGCGCTGCTCTTCGGCCTGGATCTGGGCATTTTGGAGGCCGGCCTTGTTGTTTTTCCTCTCACGGGTCACGGCCTTAAGATGCTCGGATAGGTCAGCATAGTCATCCTTCAGCTGGCCGAGAACCCTCTCTGCCTCAGATTGAGACTGGGCTGCCACTTGGGCCTCGAGGTGGAACTTTCTGTTCCATTCCTCAGCCACATAGATTTGCTGAGTAATCTGCACGATGACATGTTTAGCTCAAAGTAAGTGGGAGTCAGAGCGAATTAAAAATGAAACTTAAGTTAAGGGGGCAAGTTCATTTACCATGGCCATATCCCTCTTAAGGGATAAGAAGAGCTCCTGCTGATTGAAGCGCCTATAGGACTCCATATCATGGGGCAGGAGGAGTGGCTGCTGCAGGGCCTCAGCTACATACCCAGCTTTTCCCCCATCATAATTCCTGAGGGAAGTATCCCAGAGAATGGAGGCACCATCCAGCTCAAGTCTCGGGCACCACGTGCGAGGTCCTACTCCTTGGCGTACATCGGCCCCGAGTACCTCGTCTCGGCTTTCAGTGGAAGCGGCCATTTTTCCTCGGTCCCTCACTGTCTTCTGCTGCTTACTCACCTTTGAGGGCATCCCTACCTCCCTCTCTTCCAGCTCGTGGGGCCTTTTCTTCTGTGGGTCTGGTATGGGCCTCGAGTTGTGTTCAGGAGCCTTGGGAGGCGCTGGGGGCGGGACCTCTGTCGGATGAGAGGTCCCCGGGCCTTTTTGCTCGGCCTTTCGGCCCCTATTCTTCATTAGAAGCTTCAGGTCCACCATCTCCTCGTCCGAAGAGTCGTCGGGGAGTGCAGTTATTAGAAGCGGGTGGACACTGGAATGCCTGTCACCTCCTTCCTCGGCCTCCGAGACCTCTACCGCTTGATTTGCCCCTGAAGCTTCCTCTCCAAAGTGGAACTTGTTTATTTGCTCTTCTAGCGAGGAGGTGAAGGAACCAACCTTTTCACCCTCAACCTCTGGTCCGAGTTGAGCTTGCTGTAGTAGCTGGACGAGATGGGGTACACCCTCAGGGTTCGGGTGTGGTGCTGGTGGAAGGTCGTGTGGAGCCAAAAAGCCCTTTGAACGAAACGTCGATGCGGTTAAGACGTTCGTCTCCCTGGACTATCGCGTTGCCGACCGGTTGGAGGTCTTTTCGCCTCGCTGTGTACCCTAGGATGAGAGGAGCCAATCGGAGTTGTTCGTCCTTGCTCACAAAGATCCCGGACTGCAGCAAATAGTTGAGCGCGGCGAAGTTGGTAAGGCTGAGCCGATGAGATATGTTTCTTCTATCTGTTACAAGTCGCAGCAGAACGTTGTTAGAAACTGAAAAGCGGCAATACAGGAAGAGTAAAAAACTGTTAAAAAACGACGATCTTGAGCCTATGGTTAGTGTGCCTAAGTCTAACATGTCCCACTTGGCTTCCCTGCTCTGGTCGGACAGTGAGGGCCATCATACCACGCGCCCGAGATGATCACGTAGTCGTCTTTCATCCCTTTGTTGGTTTTAGGAAGGCAAGAAATGAGCCTAACAATGTCGGACCGGGACTTCAAATAGTATCCCGCCCCTTGTTGGCTGTGGAACTCATACATATGCACCACGTCGTGCCAAGTGAGCCCCAGTCCTAGAAGGCGGTTGAGATTCTCAATGGCTCCTAAGATCCTAAACATGTTAGGCGCGCACTGCCAAGGGGTGATCCTATGGTTTATAAGATAATTAGTGGTGATAGGGCCCATAGGAATCGTCATCCCTCCTTCGAGGAATGCGATGAGAGGGATCACAACCTCCCCCGTTTCCCGGTCAGTTAGTATTTTCTCCGGAGGGCAGTACTTCACACCCACGTTTGAAGGTATGCGGTACGTGGCCCTAAACTTCTCCAACTGGGCGGGGCTGTCTACCAAATACTCTAGTTTACCCATCTCTCAACGGAAAAATGGAGGCACAACGCAGCAGTGAGAAAATGGTCGCTCAAACTGAAAAATAGACAGCCGAAGAGAAAACCGAAGGATTGAGATTGCGAAAACTTACAGGAACTGGGCTAGGGATTGACCCCTGAGCTCGCGGAAGGAGTTCTGAGGACTCTGAGAAGAGGCAAGATCAGCGATTGGAAGAGCTCTGAGTGTTTGTGTGCTTGTGGGTTGGTCTGAAAGTTGCAAAGTGAGAAGAAATGTCCATATCCGAGATTTTATACGAGGTCAAACGAAGAGGCAGAAGTTATTTCTCCCAAATCTCAATGAAAAGCCCCGTTCGTTGGATCAATAGCCCACTGTTGGATGCAAAGGACAGGGCGCCCCTTAGAGTAATTAATGCAGCGCTTTGGGAATACGGAAAACAGCAACAGTGATGATGGAGCGCGCGCATCCATGCTTACGCACGTGCCAGGCCAAACCTTTGTCCGCTTTCCAAGGCTGAACTCCGTGACAAGTCAAAATCCCATTTTTTCTCTTCGGATGCGAGGGAAAAATTAAGATTTTGAGGGGCTATTGTGGGGGGAGTAAAAGCCCAAAACCACTTAACAGGCCCAGGGCGCCCCGGTAAGGACTATTAAATTTCCGAGGAGCAAGAGGTGGTTGATGCGGCCCATTTGAAGGCAGGAAGCCCAGAAATGAAGGGGGAATGCCATCCGAAGAGGGCATTGCTAGTCCGAGGACGTCCTTTTCCTTGGTCATTAATGGCCTTGATCAGGCAAACATGTGGAAGATCCGAATAGCCTTCCTCACAATCCCAATGATAGTGATAAATCCTGAGTGGATCCAGGGATGATCAGAGCTAAAGAAAATATCTAGGGGAAAAGCTGCTACCACCGCATTTAATGTGATGCAACAGCTTTTCTGGCCGCATTTATGTGGAGAAGACCCCTGAACAGTGCAACCTCAGCTATCGCCACTCACAAAGAACTGAAGTAGATACACGACATGACATGCACTCGAGTGGATGCGTGGATGAAGAACAAGTGGACGATGGAGATGATAGGAAGGGATGCTATATAAAGAAGAAGGGTCCCAAATAATGGGGATCGGAAAAAAGAAGGAGAAAGAAAGAGAAAAACTTTACTGTAGCTCTGAGTATTGTAATCACGGTTCATTCAATAAAACGCCTCCTCGGACATTCATTCATGGAGTTATCTAAGCCTCAGTTCATGTTATCAGCACTGTACGTAACCTAGCCCACTGCTCTGTGCTTCATAACCAGCCCAGCTCTTTCGCCCACTCTCTACAAATTTATTGTTCTGGGTTCGTTGGGCCTCCAACCCATATCCTTTGGGCTTGGGCGACAAAAACTGACCCTACAAATAAAATAAGCTGATTTTTTTAATATAGAACCAAACGGCACACTTGGTGTGCCTGACCATTCATCTTTAGCCGTACGCTGAAATTGCATTTTGTGGGCTCAAAACATTAAATTGGTAGAGGGGCTAGGTGACTGTCTGGAATATTTTTTTTTTTTTTTTTTTTTTTTTTTGACTGTCTGGAATATCAATGAGTCATTGAATGGTTACATTATTGTGACTTGTGATGGGTCAAGATGGAGTAGTTTTTTGCAATTTTCATTTTAATGAATTGATAATGCTAAGCTAGCTGAAATTTTAGCATCCACAGAAAAAGAAAAAAAGAAAAGAAAAAACACATGAGAGGCCATGATGTTCAATAAATTCCAATTGGGTTTAGTGACAAACATGGGTCATGCCATATAGATAGAGACAATGATTGTAAAGCCATTAAGCAACAAAATAACAAAACAAAAAAGCTGTGAAGTCCTTGTAATAGTATTAATTAATGTATTCTTTGTTGTCGTTGAGAGCCTAAAGTTGTGACTTGTGACTAGTATTAGGATTGAATTTAGAGGGGTTCATATTGACAGCCAATTAATATTCCACCACATGATCCAATCCAATCTAATCTTTACTTTCTAAGACATTATAATCCCTGTTTTGTTTCTATGCAGAAAATAATTCTTCTATGTCATTGCTTTATAGAAATAATAATAATATTATAATTATTACAAAACATGCATCCAACATGTCAAAGTTACGTCTGGATTTCACTTTCATCTCTACAAAGAAAAGCCTGCTGGAAGAGTGTCATCATCTTATATATACGTCTCATTCAGTTCTGAACAATTGGCTAACAAAATTTCCTTTGTCCGAAAGAAAAAAGAAAAAAGAAAAAAGTGAATTTGGCTACCAACAAAGAGACGAGCACAGAGATACATGAATGTCGTGCTAAGATGGGTACTTGAGGAATAGAGCTTGAGAATATCTTATCATCAATAAAGGGGGGAAAAAAAAATTCAGCCATGTATAGTAGCTCCTATCCTTGGTCTCTATCTTATGAGTTAGGAGTTTGATCCGCTAAGGTTTATGTCGATGGATAACAGGATAAGTACTATTGTGCGGCAACACTATTTTTCATAGGCAATCAATGATCCTTATTTAATGTAAAACTTTTTAAACCCTATACTAATTATTTAGTGGAGTTGTTATTATTATTATTATAGAATTAATTTAATTAAGTGTCTTGGTCTAATGACAAAGAGTAATGATTAAGAGTGGGTAGTATAAGTTTAATTAAATGGTATTTTAAAAAAAAAAAAATTAGTTAAGTGATCCAAATATTTATACTTTTAACACCATTTGACATATACCAAAATCTAAAAATACGAAATATAAAAGTAATAAAACTCAATATAAGATTTGGAAATGAAGTGGAAAATCAAGGACGAACCTTTTCAAAACCACTCTGAGTCCTAATACCATAGAAACTTCATTGTAGAGGAATAGTTACAATAATCTACTTTTAATAACCTTGTATAACTAGACTCTTTATTGTAATATACGCAAACATTTCGCTTGCTTTTCTACTGTTGGAATGGTAGAACATCTGGAATCTTTCTAGTGCATGAACTAGACCTTCTGGCACTTCATAGTTCCTCGTTGAAAATTATTTGTAATAAACTTACTAGAAAAGATCTTTGTGGTTTCAAGAATAATTTAGAGTTTAAGGTGTATAAGAACACAAATTTATTTATTTATTTTTGTGTATTTGTTGTGATTTGGAGCTAGTGGAAGTGTATCAAATAATAAATTAAACCGTGTGTGAGTCCTTTTTTGGACAGTATCCAGGCCCAAGTAAAAACAAGGATCCTGATTCCTTTACTTGTTGTTTGGTGGACTGGACTTGGTTCATCGCAGCTAAATGAGGTTGATTACAAACCAAGTTGTGTGCAAGTCACATAAGCTCCTCAAGGCAAAAAAGCGATTCCTCCTAATTAATAAAATACTATTATAAGTATTTTAGTGTTATAAAATGATCATTTATTCTTACGAAACAAGTTAAATAATTATTCATAATATTCACAATGAGAAAGAGATTGAAATAGAATATTTAAGGCTTATATTTTATTGTGTAAACATTTAAAAAAGTTCCTTCACTTAGTACCCCGAACGTATTGGGTGTCTCTGCTTGCACTAGTGGTGCATGTGATTGTGAGTTGGCTGTTTGTGTATAAACTTAAGCTTGGTGTGGTTGGTACTGCCGCTACTTTGAACTTTTCTTGGTGGGTTTTGGTGTTTGGGCTTCTCGCTTATACTATCTATGGTGGATGCCCCCTTACATGGACTGGTTTCTCCATTGAAGCATTTTCTGGTCTCTGGGAGTTTGTCAAACTGTCTGTCGCTTCTGGTGTCATGCTTTGGTACCTCTCTCTCTCTCTCTCTCTAACTAGGGGTATTTGTTACCGTTGTTTCAACAATATTACACAATAACATTACGCGTATTTTCACATATTTTTTCATTCACATTTATTTCCACAAAACAACAATAACGTTACTAGAAATCTTTTAGCAAACAAGCTCTAGCCATTCAATGATTCAATTGCTTTTGCAATCATATGGTTTTTTCATTTTTCCTTTTTGCTTGTTAAGCTTTTCTCTACTTTTCTTTTTTACCCGAGCGTTTGATTCTTCTTTTTGGGCAAGGGTCTTGCGCTCATGTGGACGGTTAGGACTTAGGATAAAAACAAATAGACTCCGCCATGTGTCGCTCATCAACCCCTAAATTTCTATAAATAGAAGTCTTCCTAAGAAATTTAGGAGGATACCAAGCCATCTGGAGCTCAAGTAGCATTAGAGAAGATTCAGAAGCACTCAAAAGTACAGAAGCTCTGTAGGAATCGAGCCTCAAAACCTTCAAGAACTTCAAACTCAAAATCGAAGAACATTCGAAGTAGAATCATCCAAATTATCTACCTAGATCTCAAAGTTCATCGGAACAAAGCTCAAAAGCCTCCAGAATCCTTAACAAATCATAAATCAACTAAGCTCTATGGATCCAAGCCTCTAAAGCACCGAAGAACTTCCACCACAAACCTTCGAAGACAAAGAACGCACCAAGAACACGAAGAACATATGAAGAACACGAAGGACGAAGAATTTCTAACAAGTTCATAGCTTGAGATTCATTGTGATTCTGTTCAAGGGTCCTCGATCCATTCTTCAACCAAATTGAAGAATATTTTGTGTTCGAATCAAAAACACATTACCATAATTCCAATCAACAAATATTTCAAGGAGATCGAATCAGAGGGTCACTCTTTTGTAATCACAGAGAATTGTACCACACATTCATCAATACAAATTCCAATTTGTGAAGCTATTTTACTTGATTGACTTATTTCAAACTAAGAAATTTAGTCGTCTACAATTACACCACTTAATATTTTCTTGTAGGATGCAAATTTTAACAATTTTACCGTTTGACTATATTTTCTTCCTATACAAGCAAAGTTTTAAAATAATTAAAGATCAATAACCATTTCATTTATAAAATGTAGGGGTGTGCAGCCAATACATCGACTTGCCAAAAATCGACTCGACCCAACCCAATCCTTTAGGTTGAGTCGGTTTTTAGGGCTTAGTGGGTTGGGTTGAATTACAAAAAAAATTTTGGGTCGGTTTTTAGGACTTAGTGGGTTGGGTTGGGTTACAAAATTTTTTTTCATAGCAGGTCGGGTTGGGTTTAGGTCATAAAATTTCAAACCTAACCTGACCCATCCATATATTTAAAATATATTATATAATTAATAAATTTTTTAAATAACCAACTTTTCCTCCTATCTTATATAAAAACTAATATTGATGTATATTAGTTCATATATTAATATATAACTAAGTTGGAATATTAATTCAAATATTAATATATATTTTGTTTATCAACTCAGGTGTGATATATTTTTTTCAGCTAAATTTAGTAATGATAGTAATAAAAAAAAAATTGTCCAAACCATGGGTTCAACCTGACCTATGTGGGTTGGGTTGGACTTATGTGATGGGTTAAGTTGGGTTAAATTTTTTTTAACCCACCCTGGTGAGTTAGGTCAAAAAATTCTTTTAACCTGATCCATGCACACCCTATTAAAATGTATAAAATTTAAGTTTTTGTTTTAAAAAAAATATGCATAACAGATGAGTTTATGGATAAATTAATTAAAAAAATTCAAATGACATAAAATTTAATAAGAACATTAAAAATATATAATCAAAGAGTTGGACTTCCAATATATTAATCTTATAAAAAATTATTATATGGTGTAATATTACTACCTTAGCTGTAACTTTGTTTTTGTTTAAGGGTCATCAATGGGTCGGGTCGGGCTGGCCCGACCCATTTTTACTTGGCCCATGGGCACAATGGGCTGGGCATAATGGGCTATTAACTAATTAATAGGCCGGGTCGGGCTGGGCCGAAAGAGGAAACCTTAGCCCATGACCCTGCCCATGGGCAATGCCCATTTTGTCTTTAGCGAGATGGGCTATTGGGTTGGGCCTAATGGGTTATTCATGGGCTTGTGTTAGCATATTATTTTATTATTTTTATAAGAAAAGAATCAATTTTTTATAAGGGAATAATCAATCTATTTTTTTAAAGGAAAGAATTAAAGAATTTAATACTTAATTACAAATTTTTTTATAGTCAAATCTATTTAAGTTTTTTGTTTTGTTGATGGAAACCTATTTAATTTTTTATTTATTAAGGCATTAAATAGTTTTTTAAATTTTTATCTTTAATAAAAAAAAATGTCAAATGGTTAATTCAAATTTGATAGACTACTAGAAAAATATATATCTAATAAACTAAGTTTAGCACAATTACTTTAGGTATCTTACTGGTTGAGGGAGTTCTCTATATTAGGCTGGGCTAATGGGTTAGGCCAATGGGCTGGGCAACGGGTTGGGCTACTGGGCTAGCCCACCGGGTACCCATGGGCATACAAACTAGCCCACGGCCTAACCCATTGGGCTAGTGGGCTACCCATAGGCCTTAATAACAACGGGCCGGGCCGCCCATTAGCCCGGTGGGCCATCGGGTTTCTGGGTTAGGCTCTGGGCTATGGGCTATTTGATGACCCTTATTTTTGTTTTTGATGAGACCTTAGGTATAACTGGATTCTATCATTTTTAATCATGATTCATTTATATAATCATAAAGTACCTATCTATCCATAAAAAAATAAAAATAAATAAATAAACTACGTATCTAAGCTGTGTTTAATGTTTATAATACTAAAATCTATTAGACCATATTTGTTTTTTTCATTTTTCATTTTTTTTTTCAATGATTGGATTTTTATACAACTCTCCAGACACTCGTTCTTGGCTCGTCAGTACACACGTGGTTCAAGACCTCCCTCCTAATAATTCGTGATATATATAAAACAAAATTTATTGACAACTTAAATAAACAAATTCACCAACTGCCATAATAAACCAAAAGCCAAAGACTTATCCCAAAGAATTATTCTTTCAAGTTTGAACCCTCTGTGTGTGTGTGTGTTTTTTTTTGCTGAAACTCTGTGTCTCTGTTTGGATGCCAAGATTCATAAGAAAATCAACGAGGCTATTATTCAGTACAGCCAAAAATATAAGATAACAGATTGAAAGATCAAGGATGTCTAGTAGTAGTGGGGCATTAGAGGATGCCAAGGTTCCCTTACTGGATAATTTCGCTTCAACAGTCCGATCAAATGATGGACAGGATGTTGATGATCAAGAACAATATCTTGCTAGGAGGTTTTGGATTGAATCAAAGAAGCTGTGGCACGTAGTGGGTCCTTCAATCTTCAATCGCATCGCTTCCTACTCCATGGTGGTCATCACCCAAGCCTTTGCTGGTCACTTGGGTGACCTTGAACTCGCTGGAATCTCCATTGCCATTAATGTCATCATTGGCTTCGACTTTGGCCTCTTGGTATGTATTGCTCGCTTGGGTTTTTGGTTTCGTTTTTGGTATATATTGCACTTTAAGCTTTCATATATCGTTAGAGTTATGTCTAAATGGATAAATTCACAAATTTCAGTCAAACTTTTGGGAGAATAAGTAGTTTAACATGTATCAGAGTAGAGCAGGACATCTTGAATTCGATAGTTTAATGTTGCTTATGTGATAGTCTTTTTTAATGGTTGTTTTTCACTTTTTTGTGCATCAGCTGGGAATGGCAAGCGCCTTAGAGACATTATGTGGGCAAGCGTTTGGGGCCAAAAAGTATTACATGTTAGGTGTATATATGCAGCGTTCATGGATCGTTTTGTTCGTGTGTTGTGTCCTGCTTTTGCCTCTCTATCTATGTGCTTCTCCGTTTTTGAAGCTATTAGGACAGCCTCCAGAAGTGGCGGAGCTATCGGGGTTGGTGGCTATGTGGTTGATACCACTTCATTTTAGCTTTGCATTTCAGTTCCCTCTGCAGAGGTTCTTGCAGAGCCAGATGAAGGCTGGGGTGATTGCTTGGGTGTCTCTGCTTGCACTAGTGGTGCATGTGATTGTGAGCTGGCTGTTTGTGTATAAACTTAAGCTTGGTGTGGTTGGTACTGCCGCTACTTTGAACTTTTCTTGGTGGGTTTTGGTGTTTGGGCTTCTCGCTTATACTATCTGTGGTGGATGCCCCCTTACATGGACTGGTTTCTCCATTGAAGCATTTTCTGGTCTCTGGGAGTTTATCAAACTCTCTGTTGCTTCTGGCGTCATGCTTTGGTACCTATCTCTCTCTCTCTCTCTCTCTCTCTCTCTCTCTCTCTTTCTGTGAAAACTAGGCATTCAATGATTCAATTGCTTTTGCAATCATATGGTTTTTTCGTTCTTCCTTTTTGCTTGTTTTGCCTTTTTCTACTTTTCCTTTTTACCCGAGCGTTTGTTTCTTCTTTTTGTGCAAGGGTCTTGCGCTCGTGTGGACGGTTAGGACTTGGGATAGAACCAAATGTTCATAATGTAACTGGGACGTAATAAAATCTCATAATATATATATATATATATTTAATTAAAATGGGTCTTAATTTATTTTTTTATTATTTCATTTTGATCTATAAAAAAAAAAATGACACCTTTTAAATTGTTGTGACATTCTATCATGTTCTTTTTGTTCTTTTGGCTGAATAACTAAAGATTATTTCTTTGTAATTCAAATTTGCAGCTTAGAGAATTGGTATTACAGAGTACTTGTACTGATGACTGGGAATCTGAAGAATGCTGAGATTGCAGTGGATGCTTTGTCCATATGGTAATTTTTATCTGTTACATGGCAATAGACTATGTCTGTGTCTGATGATTGATGAAGAATTTTAGTCTGCAATTATTTTTAAAATAAGTTACCTTTCACTTTCTTCAAGTCAAAAAAAAAAAAAAAAAAAAAAGAACTTTCACTTTTAGAAGGCTATATCAAATTTTATTAATGTCTTGAATAATGAGTGATCAGTTTTTTTATTTATTTATTTTATTTTTATATAATATATATATATATATATATATATATATAACCACACCCTCTATTATTGAATAATCATTTGCCAATTTGTGGACTAATGCAATTTGTCTCGTTTGGCAATTGGCAGTATGACCATAAATGGGTGGGAGATGATGATTCCTCTGGCATTTTTGGCTGCAACCGGGTATGGCTTTTTGTCAAAGTCCTAACCTAAATTATTACATTTTTTTTTTTTTTTTTTTTGATGAATGCTATATCTCAGTTATGGTCTATTTAGAATTCACTTATTTTGTTGAAATTAAAAATTTTTTGCTAAAAGTAATGTAGATAAAAGTAAAAATTAACTGAAATAATACAGTAAAATCCATAAATAGTAAAAAAAATTGCAGTGAGACCATTAATAGTAGAAAAAATAAGTTAAATAATAAAATAAGCTGGTTTTTTTAATATAGAACCAAACGGCACACTTGGTGTGCCTGACCATTCATCTTTAGCCGTATGCTGAAATTGCATTTTGTGGGCTCAAAACATTAAATTGGTAGAGGGGCTAGGTGACTGTCTGGAATATCTTTTTTTTTTTTTTTGACTGTCTGGAATATCAATTTGAGTCATTGAATGGTTACATTATTGTGACTTGTGATGGGTCAAGATGGAGTAGTTTTTTGCAATTTTCATTTTAATGAATTGATAATGCTAAGCTAGCTGAAATTTTAGCATCCACAGAAAAAGAAAAAAAGAAAAAAAAAGAAAAAACACATGAGAGTCCATGATGTTCAATAAATTCCAATTGGGTTTAGTGACAAACATGGGTCATGCCATATAGATAGAGACAATGATAGTAAAGCCATTAAGCAACAAAATAACAAAACAAAAATGCTGTGAAGTCCTTGTAATAGTATTAATTAATGTATTCTTTGTTGTCGTTGAGAACCTAAAGTTGTGACTTGTGACTAGTATTAGGATTGAATTTAGAGGGGTTCATATTGACAGCCAATTAATATTCCACCACATGATCCAATCCAATCTAATCTTTACTTTCTAAGACTTTATAACCCCTGTTTTGTTTCTATGCAGAAAATAATTCTTTTATGTCATTGCTTTATAGAAATAATAATATAATTATAATTATTACAAAACATGCATCCAACATGTCAAAGTTACGTCTGGTTTTCACTTTCATCTCTACAAAGAAAAGCCTGCTGGAAGAGTGTCATCATCTTATATATACGTCTCATTCAGTTCTGAACAATTGGCTAACAAAATTTCCTTTGTCCAAAAGAAAAAAGAAAAAAGAAAAAGGTGAATTTGGCTACCAACAAAGAGACGAGCACAGAGATACATGAATGTCGTGCTAAGATGGGTACTTGAGGAATAGAGCTTGAGAATATCTTATCATCAATAAAGGGGGGAAAAAAAAATTCAGCCATGTATAGTAGCTCCTATCCTTGGTCTCTATCTTATGAGTTAGGAGTTTGATCCGCTAAGGTTTATGTCGATGGATAAGTACTATTGTGCGGCAACACTATTTTTCATAGGCAATCAATGATCCTTATTTAATGTAAAACTTTTTAAACCCTATACTAATTATTTAGTGGAGTTGTTATTATTATTATATAATTAATTTAATTAAGTGTCTTTGTCTAATGATAAAGAGTAATGATTAGGAGTGGATAGTATAAGTTTAATTAAACGGTATTTAAAAAAAAAAAAAAAGTTAAGTGATCCAAATATTTATACTTTAACACCATTTGACATATACCAAAATCTAAAAATACGAAATATAAAAGTAATAAAACTCAATATAAGATTTGGAAATGAAGTGGAAAATCAAGGACGAACCTTTTCAAAACCACTCTGAGTCCTAATACCATAGAAAATTCATTGTAGAGGAATAGTTACAATAATCTACTTTTAATAACCTTGTATAACTAGACTCTTTATTGTAATATCCGCAAACATTTCGCTTGCTTTTCTACTGTTGGAATGGTAGAACATCTGGAATCTTTCTAGTGCATGAACTAGACCTTCTGGCACTTCATAGTTCCTCGTTGAAAATTATTTGTAATAAACTTACTAGAAAAGATCTTTGTGGTTTCAAGAATAATTTAGAGTTTAAGGTGTATAAGAACACAAATTTATTTATTTATTTTTGTGTATTTGTTGTGATTTGGAGCTAGTGGAAGTGTATCACGCAAATAATAAATTAAACCCTGTGTGAGTCCTTTTTTGGATAGTATCTAGGCCCAAGTAAAAACAAGGATCCTGATTCCTTTACTTGTTGTTTGGTGGACTGGACTTGGTTCACTGTAGCTAAATGAGGTTGATTACAAACCAAGTTGTGTGCAAGTCACATAAGCTCCTCAAGGCAAAAAAGCGATTCCTCCTAATTAATAAAATACTATTATAAGTATTTTAGTGTTATAAAATGATCATTTATTCTTATGAAACAAGTAAAACAATTATTCATAATATTCACAATGAGAAAGAGATTGAAATAGAATATTTAAGGCTTATATTTTGTTGTGTAAACATTTAAAAAAGTTCCTTCACTTAGTACCCTGAACGTATTGTCATGGTACCTCGAATGTACTGATGTGGTACCCCAGACATACTAGGCCTATAATCCCATAATGCTGATTCTCTGAACTAGACGATCTTTCTCCATGCTTATTATGCAATGACGATTCGCCCTTCCCCTTTACCTTTATAGGTCCTGCATAAGAACACACTATACAATACACATATCTTCAAATAATTGTTAGTTTCTTAGATTAGGATATACATTTTAATACATATACATATATGTAGATGAATATTATGAGAATGAGTCAGTCATGAGGATCCTGTCCCTAATTCTTAGAGACTTAGTGCTTTTACACAAGACTTGTGAGATTTTGAACTCAAGTCCAAGTGGCTTTATTTGGGCATTGCCTTCCAAGATAGTTAGGTGATGAGGATTTTATGGGAGAGAGTGATATCTGATATGTGCATGTTTTGAGATATGTTTCTTTGGGGGCTAAGTGATATTTTAAATAATCTCAAGGATATGGGACAAATTCCCACGCCTTGCCTCTCTCTTGTTTTGTCCCCTTTTTTCTTTCTCTTTCTTTTCTAGGCTCTTAAAGCTCTAAGAATATATCTTTTGAATCTCTCAACTCTCCCTTTTTTCCTTCATCTCAATCCCCTTATTTTTTCTATGCTTTAGTGTTCCTTTTATAGTGGACATGGTTTGGTACCTCAGGCGAGGACGTCCCTAGTCTATTGGGTAAAACTATGTCCTCTAGAACCTGAAAATGTGCATTGGGCAGAGGTTTAACTTATTTAGACAATTATAACTCAAAATGGGCATTAGGCTTTAGCTATAAATGAAAGATTCCTTCTTGGAAAGTCAAAGGAGTGGGTGGGCTGCTCAATATACTTGATGATAATTTTAGTTGAAAATGACAATTGAGAGGAAATTGTAAGGAGGTGCCATGCACATGGGGGAGCTGAGTTTTCCATTGGTTCATGCATTCCAAGCAAATATATGAACCAATGGAACCTTCGGGATCCTCCTTTCACCAGAAATCACTCCCCTACTGACTAAATCATTTCTCCCTTACTATCCACTCAGGATCGCACGAGCTTGGACTATGGGTTACAAAGATAATACACGGTTTTTGTTGAATTTTTAATGGCTTTTTGCATATATCTTGGTTTTCCCATGTGTTAGTCAATGTCCTCTTCTCAAGGCTTCAAAAGGACACATCAAGGTCCTAGGGCCTTGATGCTCTTCTTGTTGCATATCTTTGACCGAGATCCTTGCTGCATGTCTTCTAGCTTGACCGAGATCCTCTTCCTTTTTCTTTATTATTATTATTTTTTCTTTCTTTTTTCCTTATTTTTGGGACTTTGGGCCTTCATGGTCCTTCTTAACTTCATGAATTAGGCCTTCTTTTGTTAAGACCCATAGTCTTTCTTTACTTTTTATGGAATAGGCTTTCTTTTGAAATTTTGGCCCTCAACAAACCCATTACACAAGAAACCAATATTTAATATGGTTGGGCTAACTCCGAGCCTATATCTACAAGCAACGCCAACCAAAATTTGCTATCAATTATAGGAATTGCAATCACACATAAAATCTCACATAAAATTCTCAAATATAAACTAACCCAAAACTCTAATACACCAAAATGTGCCCCACACTAAGACACTAGACAAAACTTCCACCCCCCACCCCGGGGGCCGTGGGAACTACACCACTACTCAAATTATAGTAATTGACACACCTCCTTATTTTCTTTTCTTTTAAATGTGAGGCTACCACTTTTAGTAGGAGTAATACACCTCCGTTTTATTCTTCTAACCGTTGCAGGATTCCAAAACCAATAAGGTAACATCTAAACTTCTCTTATCATGGGATGGAGTTAACAAATCTTCTCCTCTAACTATGAGTTCGATAGTACCTTTGTAGATACTCTCTTTGCACCCTCATTAATTATGGGTAGGGGTGCTCCATCTCTCTCTCTCTCTCTCTTAAAAAAAAATTTGAGTGCAAGCAATACTTGAACTTCACAATCAAACTTGGCTTCACAAGCATATCAATCACACTCTCTTTGGGCAGCTATTGATCTAGGCTCACCCCTAATACTATTTTATTGATACTACCCAATTTATTATGTTTTGACACTATGATTTTCCAAAACATCTATGAACCCTAAAATTTGTTTAGGTGGCACCAAAGTAAACAAAATCCATTTGGGATAGCTTAAAATTTATTGATTTATTTAATGTAAAAATTAAGGTAAATAAAAGTATAGATGTCTTAATATATGTAAAAAAAGGTTTAAAAAAATTATATATAAGCTAGCTTAAAATAAGTTTAAATAAACTTGCGTAAAAAAAAAAATAAAATAAAATAAAACAAAAAAAAATTGAACTATTGCATGCATCCAAGTCTATTGTTGTATTATATATGGGGTAAACTTGTTGCACCCAAACTGTTTACACTTTAAACACCCCAAAAGCAGTTGAAACTGTGACTTGAAGTCAAAATTTGTTTGTTATAAACACTACTCATTATATATTGGTTTGGAATTTTCTAAATGGAGCATACATTTTGCCTTTTTATTTTTTATTTTTATTGAGATACATGAGCTTGTGACTTGTGAGGCATGCATGATGCATCCCTCCAATAACAACAATGTGCATATGTAGCTAGGGTATGTAACCAGGCCAGCTTTGAATTACAATGAAAACTTGTTATTATATATGGTACTCTGCTAAGTTTAATTAAAACTAAAATACTCTGATTTCCATTTGTATAAGAAGCAACAGATGCGTGTGTGTATATATATACTTCTCTAAGGACATGAAAGAATTTCAGTTCATGAATAGAAAGTGAAAAGATCCCAATTATATTAAAGCTTCTGGTGATAATACAGAGTGAGGGTCTCAAATGAACTTGGAGCTGGCAATGGGAAAGGGGCTAAATTTGCTACATTAGTATCGGTGGTGACATCAATTGTAATTGGCCTCTTCTTCTGGTTATTGATAATGTTTTTCCACAATGAGGTTGCCTTGATATTCTCTTCAAGTAAACCTGTACTGGAAGAAGTGAACAAGCTTTCGATCCTCTTAGCCCTCACAATTCTTCTCAACAGTGTTCAACCAGTTCTCTCTGGTAATGATTCCTTCATAGATTTTCCCCTCATTATTTAAAATGTGTATAAATAGGGGGAAAAAAAAGAAGCTACATATTTTGAATTTTATATAGTTAATTTAATTTTACTATATATTTTAAATTTTTTTTTTTTAATCAGGCGTGGCTGTGGGATCTGGATGGCAAGCATATGTTGCATACATAAACTTAGGTTGCTACTATCTGGTTGGGGTGCCGCTTGGATTTTTCATGGGATGGGTCCTCCACCAAGGAGTTATGGTACGTATTGTTATATCAATTGAGTCAAGGCAAGCAATCCAAAAACACTTTGTAATGACTATGCTATCCAGTTGCTGATCTCATTGTGTATCTCCCATGCCCACATAAAACTCAAGCTCGTCTAGAATGAATTTCGCATTAAAATTTAAAACTAGGAGGCAAAAGTTGAAAACAAGATAATTTGAAATTGATCAGATTAACCTGCAGGTTGGTATGTACTTAGACTAATTACGAAGAAAGTGTGTGAAGAATATGCAAAACTGAGATAAAATATTTTGGAAGAAATTAATTAGGTATCCTGCAGCAACACTAACTAGAATCATGTTAGGAAAGGTGAGAAACATTTTTCCCCAAGTTCAGAGCCATTATTTGCACAGCATTCTTAGGTTGTTTCTAAGATGCTTTAGATTCTCTTGGATTCTTGTGAAATGTGACTGCAAGAAACACATTCACCAAGTAAAATGTTTTCATGTACTTCTGCTCCAGAAATTTTTTTTAGCTTCATATGAAAAAATTATAATTCATAAGATATGATATTTCGATAAAACTATCTTCGATGCATAAACCTTTCAAAGTGAATTCTGCAACTTGGGGAAAATACATTAATTAAGCAAGGTCCGTGGGTGGTCTAGTGGTCAGGCCCTGGGCCCCCAAGACTCTGGTCTTGGGTTCGAGTACTCTTGATAATCCCCACAAGTGAGAGCAATGTCAAAAAAAGAATAAAAGAAAAAAAGTCAAGGAGTTACGTGCGGGGACAGGCCCATGTTTTTTTTTTTTTTTTTTAAGAAACTTTTTTCATGTTGATTGGAGCTAGTTTTGTGCAGGGAGACTCATCTGTTGAAGGATGAATTCCTTTGAGCTTCAATATCCTAGAAATGAGGCAGCAAAAAGGAATGCATATCCTTGATTCAGTTCGAAGAACCGTTTTGCGCAGGACATGAAAGATGTGTGCACAAATGTCAATCTCTACATTAGAGATCAAATCGTGAAGAAACAGGGCACGTCCAAGGTTCATGTACCCGGTGCTAGATAATGGGTACAACTTGTGAAACATGATGATTGTAAGCACCCTTAATTTTGGAGGAAGAGAGGAAACACTGACTGAGTTCCCATTTGATGAGAATTCCAAGTATTTTCCAAGAACATCCCGAAGTAGGTCCTCATCTGGACATAAATCATCATAAACCGGTGAGTTTTTAAACATCAGTCGATTGATGTGAAGAATCTCAGCTAGATATGCGGGAGAGACTGAGAAACTCTTTCTTCTAACCCAGCATTTAAGTTCTTTGCCTTCAACAATTGCATTGGCATAAAACTCTTTTAGCAAGCCCTCATATGCTTCATCAAGGTCGGAGAGAAGGTAATTCCAATCTTTGTGAGCAAACCATTTAGAAATGTCGGTGTAAAAAAGAGAAGGTTGATCAACGACCCTTTCGACCAACGGTGTAGCATCTCTGAAGTAATTCTCATGAGTCTGAAATGCAGCATAAGATCTGAACTTGTTGGGATCAAATAATCCTGATGATGAATGGGTCCTCTTTGCTTTAGGGGAGAGTTCATCAACATCAATGATAGGCGCTTTCCCTTTGCTGCTACCCCCTTTTACAACTGCTCTCTTGAATGGAGACATGTTCACCCTGCATCATGTTTTGTCAAAAAACAAGAGAAACCACACAAGACACCAAGCATTATTAGCATTTGGTTAGATCCAAAACATGAATAGAGGTTGAAACCCTAAAACATTGAGATTTAGGTTCCAAACTTGAAAATGAACATATGTGTCACTACAAACACAACTTATACTCAATATAAAGTAGATCAGTACAAAACCACCAGAAATACCCAGAAATTTTAGCCAAGATCAGATGTTCATATTCAAACAAGAGAGATACACATAACAACAAATCACACAGTCCAAGAGGTATTTGCAGTAAATGTGAAATATAATGTGAAAGAGACAAAACCCGTACCATTCCTTGAAGATGGAATCAGAAATAATGGACATCAATGGTGGTTTATGTGAGAGCAATGGTGAGATTGAGAAGAGTTCAAATGGGGAAGACAACGAATAGTCACAAAGGACCGAGGGAAAAATTGAAAAGTTTTTAAAACTGCCTTTAAAACACAAAACACACGTTTTTTACGATTGGTTCAAGTCGCCAACCAGTCACCCGGTTAAGCCACGAAACACTTTGAAAACAAGATTCTTGGAAATTTTTCTAAGTGTTTTTCGTGACTGAAGGTCTACCTGCGAGACAGTCGCTAGGTGAGCCATGAAAATCTTTGTGTACCCCTCGTGACTAGACCTTCCACCCGCGAACAAGTCGCCATATTGAGCCGCGAGAAACATAAAAACTTAAATTTTGAAAAATATTCTAAGTATTTTTCACGACTAGGGCATTAACCCACCAGTGAGTCGCCAATGAGTCGCAAAAACTCTCTGAGTAAAGTTCGCGACTAGGGCATGCTATTGGACCAACCCGCAACTGAGTCGCTAGAACAAGGCAACACTGTTTTTGAAAATTTGACAACTTTTGTGAAAACAAAATACTTTCCAAAAATAACTAAAACACTCAAAAATATTTTTGGTGTTTGATCAACAAAAATTGAGTATGTGAAAACACATTTAATCAAGTACAATCACACAAATGAATATGGCATTCATTAAATATAGACATGTGTGATGTGTGTGGATATCAAAAATGAGATAGTCCTTAGTCTAATGTGAAGCTTCAATGATCAATTCAATCAAGGCATACACAACTAGCATTAGATAATGTGATCCATCTCAATTATAGAAATATGCATATATGACCTCCCACATAAACTTGAGTACAATATCTTTAAAGCTTTTCATTTTCCTCCATGTTCAATATATCATTTGATCTTTTTGAATCAACACATCTCATTGTGAGATCGATACCTGAAATTTTTAATATTTCTCTTTGATGAGTTAGCCTTTGGCTTTTTGGGCATCATACAACACAATTTTGGTCGCTTTCTCTTTTTCCTAGTCAAATACTAGTTTGTGCGACAGGATTTTACAGGTCAATATCTCTTTTCATTTGGAGATTTACATTTGGTGAGCTTTTTAGGCAAAACAGTAAAAAAATAGTGGGAAGATATATAGACACAAGTCTATGCATATCTCAAGATCAACAAAATCATTCACTAATCATCCATGACAAGGTTGAAGATCTATTTACAGCAGTCACACAGATTTCAAGATTTCTCCCACAAAGATATGAGTGCATAGGAAACAAGATAAGCTCGTAGATGCATAAAGCCATTAGTACAAAAGTACAAGGCAAAACTTGTTTTGAGACAAAACTCAACAAAGTCGATAAAACTTTTCGGATTTTCTAATTTTTATGTGTTTTTGGATTTTTGACAAAAAAGTAAGAAAAGATTGATTAAAAGCAACAATGTAAAAACACTAACATTCAAGGAAAGCACAGACACAAAAAATGCATTAAAAAAAAAAACACAAAAAGAACACATGTAAGAAAGAGTTCAAGGAATGATACAAACACCAATGGTCTTACGCAAAGATTCAAACCTTGGACCATCAAAAGGTTTAGTGAATATGTCTGCCTTTTGATTGTCAGTGTTGATGAACTCTAGACACACAATCTTGTCCTCCACCAAATCCTGAATAAAGTGATACCGAATCTCGATATGCTTGGATTTTAAGTGCTGAACTGGATTCTTTGACAAGTTTATGGCACTAGTGTTATCACAGAATACACACTGGTGTCTTGAGTGATTCCATAGTCATGTAGTAGTTTTCTCATCCAAAGTAGTTGAGCACAACAACTTCCTGCTGCTATATATTCAGCTTTCGCAGTTGAAAGAGAGATTGAATTCTGTTTTTTGCTCATCCATGAAACCAAGTTATTCCCAAGATAAAAGCAACCATCGGAAGTACTTTTCCTATCATCAATGCACCCGACCTAGTAAGCATCTGAATATCCAGTCAAGCACTCATTTGAATCTTTTGAATACCAAATCCCATAGTCAGATGTGCCATTGATACACTGAATAATTCACTTGACTGCTGTCAAGTGGGACTCTTTAGGTGCTGCTTGGAAACGTGCACAAACCCCGACGCTGAAAGCAATGTTTGGCCTACTTGCAGTAAGGTAGAGAAGACTGTCAATCATGCTTCAATAAAGTGTTGGATCAACATCAACACCGGCTGCATCTATGCTCATTTTTGCCGAGGAACTCATGGGAGTGGAAGTGTGTTTCTTAGAATCTAGACCAAATCTCTTGACAAGATTTTTGGCATATTTCTCTTGTAAGATAAATATTCCATCCTTCCGTTGTTTCACTTGAAGTCCTAGGAAGTAGTTCAACTCTCCCACCATGCTCATCTCAAATTCCCTTTTCATTTCTTCTGAAAAATCATGAGCTAATTGATCAATTGTTAATCCAAAAACAATATCATCCATATAGATTTGGGCAACAAGGAAAGATTTCTCATCTCTTTTAACAAACAAAGTTTGATCAGCTTGGCCTCTTTTGAAACCAGAATCCAACAAGTATGTGGTGAGGCGTTCGTACCACGCTCTTGGTGCTTGTTTCAGTCCGTACAATGCTTTCTTCAACCTTAACACATGATCCAGAAACTGAAGGCCTTGAAAGCCCTTTGGCTGCTCAACAAACACTTCTTCATTAAAAAACCCATTCAAGAAGGCATTTTTCACGTCCATTTGGTACAACTTGAAATCCATAATGCGTGCTATGGAAAGAAGAATTCAGATTGACTCTAGCCTTGCTATCGGTGCAAAAGATTCATCGAAATCTATGCCTCCAACTTGAGTATATCCTTGAGCCACCAATCTAAACTTGTTCCAAACAACTTCCCTATCTTCATCAGTTTTGTTCTTAAAGATCCACTTACTACTGATTACATGTGTATCCTTGGGCCTTGGAACTAGCTCCCATACATCATTTCTAACAAATTGATGTAGCTCTTGGTGCATAAATTCTATCAAATTCTCATCTTTGAGAGCTTCCTCTATCTTCTTGGGTTCAAATTGAGCAAGATAACAATGGTCCTCTTCTTAATTGAAGTCCCTCATTCACATCACCAATGATATTGCTTGTTGGGTGATTCAGAGTTACTCTTGACGACAATCTCTTAGAAGTAGATGGTTCCTCATAACGAGAGATTGGAGGTTGGACTTCCGGCGGTGTGAGTGGGCTTGAAACTTCTTGAGTTGATCTAGTTTCCCTTCCTGATATAGGAGGCGTAGACTCCTTTTCAGGCGATTCTTTCTCAACATCATCACCTTGAGACATATCATCATCATCCTCCTTCTTCATAAGATCTAGCCCCTTGCCATCATCATCAATGTTCTTTTCTGATATGGTATCATCTATAACCACATTTATTGACTCCATCATTGTCTTAGTGTGCTTGTTGTACACTCTATATGCTTGACTATTTGTGTAATATCCTAAGAATATCCCTTCATCACTCTTAATATCAAATTTTCCAGGATTTTCTCTATCATTCAGAATATAAAATTTACTTCCAAATATTCTGAAATATTTCACCTTTGGTTTCTTTTCTCTCCAAATTTCATATGATGTCTTCTTTGTTCCTGCTTGGAAATAAATTCTGTTCCTAATGTGACATGATGTATTCACAGTTTTAGCCCAGAATTTTTGTGGAATGTTCTTGTTGAGTAACATGACTCTTGCCATCTCTTGGATCACCTGGTTCTTTCTTTCAGCTATCCCATTTTGTTGTAGAGTCTTTGGAGCTGAAAATTCCTTCTTGATGCCATGCTCATTGCAAAATGCTTCAAATTTGGCATTTTCAAATTCCTTCCCATGATCACTTCTAATTTTTAATATGGGAACCCCTTTTTCATTCTGTAGCCTTTTGCATAATCTTTCCATTTTATCACATGCTTCCGATTTTTTTCTAAGGAATTCCACCCATGAGTACCTTGAGAAATCATCAACTACCACTATAATATATCGCTTTCCACCCATGCTTTCAGTTCTTGTTGGACCCATAAGATCCACATGAAGTAACTCCAGGGGTCGTGAAGTAGCAACTATATTCACCTTAGGATAAGCTGATTTTGTTTGTTTTTCCATTGGACATGGACCACAAACCCTTTTCTCAACTTTCCCAAACTTTGGTAAGCCAACCACAGTTTCTAACTTTGAGACTTTGGTCACTTACTTGTAATTAGCATGCCCAAGTCGTTGATGCCATAGCTCCAAGAGATTCACTCAGGCACTTTGACACGCTATGCTTGGCTTGGGAATAATACCGTAGCAATTGTCAGTGGTCCGAAGTCCCGTCAACACTTGAACACCCTCGTCATTTAGAATCAAACACCCTTTCTTCGAAAATTGGACTAAGAAGTCTTCATCACATATTTGAGTGATACTCAGCAAGTTCACTTTCAATCCTTTGATGTACAGCACATGAGTCAACAATGGCAATCCTGAAATTTCCAGGGTTCCATTTCCCAGAACTTATGAATGACTACCATCTCCAAATGTCACATAACCATCTTCCTTCTCTTTGACAGTTTTGAACAAAGACTTATCTCCAGTTATATGCCTTGAATAGCCACTATCAAGATACCACAAACATGAATTGAATACTTTCAATGCGATATGAACAAAAAGACATGCATGTGATAGACATTCTTGACCATCAAAGCAAGAATCATTCTTACTTTCTTCATTCATAGAAAAATGTAGCTTCCTTTTCAAATTATCAAGTTTATCACACAAATGCCCCAAGGAAATATACTCACACAAGCTATTGTGAATATCATGATTTCTATGGACTAATGATTTTCGCATGTGAACGAAAATTTTGGCATGTTTCTTTGACTTAAATAAATCTACAAGATCACTACTAGGACAGTCACCAAATATGCTCATAGAGTCATTATCACAAACACCTTTACTCCTCTTCACATTAGCCTTTGCCATAGCACTTTCCATAGCAAGCCAAGGGTCTCGAATCACACTAAGGTATTAAAACCACAACGAGTGGAGCTGCTCTGATACCAATTGAATGTTCAAATAGCGTTGAAAACACTATGATCGTATAGACCCCCAAAATACAAATTACCAATTCAAGCTTTATATCAAACAATGTATGTGCGTAAAACGATTATAAGCTTATACATGAATTGATAAACAATCTAAACCAAATAAAATCACATCCACAACAGAAATTAAATGGCAAAGATTAAGCAAAGAGAGATGCAAACATAAGGACAACACAGCAATGTGTTATCGAAGAGGAAATCGAAACCCTCGGTGTAAAACCTCTCTGCCGCCTTCCAAGCGGTCAATAATCCACTAGAAAATGAAGTTAGGATACATGAACAGCAATAGACCCTCCAAGCCTAATCTACCCAGGTACTTAAGCCCTCCAAGCTTCTTGCTCCAACAAGGTTATGTCGAACCTCTGTCTTTTCTAGCTTACCGGATTCCGTTATAATCCATAGCGTCAACCAATAACCATTGGTCCCTTCTTAACTGCTTCCCAAAGCACCAAATAGCATTCTCACAGATGTGGGTATGGTGAGAAAAGGTGATGTAGAACAGATAGCACATGCCTTCTTGGAGCAGCAAGGGCGCAGGAAGTCACAACGCAAGATCAAAGGGGGGTGCCAGTAGGGGCCATCAGAGGCAACAGTGTCGGAATTGCATGAAATTTGGCAGGTTGAAGGGAAACCGCGTTCTGATCCAGATTCATGATACCATGAACGTCGCCAAATTTTAGGCAAATTCCTTTGTTAAGGCCCCGAAAACAATGTTTTTGCTATTAATAGTAATATTTGTTTTTCCTTAATAACTTTTAGTTTAAAAGTCAGAATAAGATCCCATCTGTTTTGGGACGACCCTTAAGGTCAGTAGTTTATGATTTTGCGTTTAACTCAATTTTGCCATTTTTTGTAAAATTCGGTAATTTTGTCACCTAATCGCTTAATTAGTGCGAATTAGGATTTTAAACGTTTTTGCTCAGTATTTATATGTTTTGTAGCCGTCAGAGGCAAAATAGACTATTATCAATAAACACAGACATTTTGTCAATTTTCTCTTCTGGTGGATTCCAGTTTTATCTCCTTGTGGATTCAGAGAAACCCCTCTTGGATTCGAGGTTTACTACTAGAAACTAACAGTTTAGTTTCTGTTTCATCAAGAGAGTATCGTGTGTACTTCTCTTCAGGCTTCCGTGACATCAGTTGGTATCAGAGCCTTGATTTACCCTAGTCTGATGGCTAACCGGCGAGACGATAACCACCACAACAATAACGGCGGTGACGACGTCAACAACCAAGTCCTCACTAGGGCTGAGTTCCTTGAATTTCATGATGAAAATCAACAATTTCGTGATGAACATCAACAATTTCGTGATTCAATCCAGCAGACTCTGGACCAGATTCAAGAAGCACTTGCCACCTTGCTTAACCGAAACCCTAATCGCGATGACGGAGAGCGACGTGATAACCGAGCGCGTGGTCCTCCCTATCGTGGTCCAAACCGGAACAGGCAGCAAGACTACAACGAAGAAGACAGTGAAGATGAGGAGTATGCAAAGAGAGTCCTTGGAAATCATCGTGGTCCCGTGAGGGATAATGGTCGAGATTATCAGGAGCAGAGAGACTATTGGATGAAAATAGAGTTACCATCTTTTAATGGTAATGTCTCCATTGAAGAGTATCTGGATTGGGTCAGTGAGGTTGAAAAGTTTTTTCACTATATGGGTATAGCAGAAGACAAACAGGTGTGTTTGGTGGCCTACAAATTGAAGGGAGGAGCATCTGCCTGGTGGGATCGTGTTCAATTAAACCGTACTCGGGAACGAAAGCTTCCAATACGGTCGTGGAGGAGGATGAAAAGATTAATGGCAGATCGGTTCTTACCACCCGATTACCAGCAGGAGTTGTTTAGACAGTACCAGGATTGCAGGCAGGGTACTCGGACAGTTAATGAGTACATGGAGGAGTTTGACAGGTTGGCGAATCGCAATGATTTGGAGGAAACTAAAGATCAACGGATATCCAGATTTGTACACGGGTTACGAGTTTCCATTCGAGATCAGGTATTCTTACAAACCCTATATACTTTAAATGAGGCTGTAACCTTATCCAAGAAAATAGAATTTCAGCATCTAAGGACAGGTTCGAAGTTTTCCAACCGCAGCTCGGAGTCCTCTAGTTCCATTGTCAACAAAGGTAAACAGCCCATGTTTACACCACGGTCACAACCCGTGGTTAGGGAGAATAGTGGTGTCAACCAATCCATAGTGGCAGTAGTAGGTTCCGCAGCCCAGCCAGTAGCGAATGCCAACCCCTATGCTAGGCCAACGGGGAATAAGTGCTACAGGTGCGGAGAACCAGGACATCGATCTAGTACTTGCCCTAAGCGAGCCGCAGTGAATCTGGTAGTGGCAGAAGAGGGTGAGGTAGAAGGTGAATAGGAGGGCGAAGATGTGTATAATGATGCAGATCCGTATGCCTATGATCCCAATGAGGTCCAAGAGGATGAGGAAGGCGTGCCATTAGGGCAGTCTTTGGTGATTCAGAGGTTCTTGCTCACACCAAGGATGGAATTTGGTGACCAGCGGAATGAGATCTTCCGAGCACGATGCACCATCAATAAAAGGGTCTGTGATTTGATTATAGACAGTGGCAGTGTAGAAAACATTGCGTCGAAGAGTTTAGTTACCAAGCTGGGACTGAAAACAGAAAAGCATCCCTCCCCGTACAAGATAGGTTGGATCAAGAAAGGTACGGAAACTCTTGTTACTCAACAATGTCGTGTTACTTTTTCTATGGGTAAATATTATGTAGATGAAGTAGTTTGTGATGTTGTTGAAATGGATGCATGTCATTTAATATTGGGTAGACCTTGGCAGTATGATGTAGATGCTACTCATAAGTGTAAGGATAATGTGTATGTGTTTTTTAAGAATGGCAGAAAAATTGTCCTTGGTCCTATTAAGGAAGGCAGTAGACCCAAAGCTTCTAAAGTGGAGGGGAAGCCAGCACTCCTTATAGTGAACAATGAAGATGAGTTTGACAGGGATTGTAAGGAGTTGAAACAGGTATACGCTGTAGTAGTGACAGATGGTGAGCCTAAGAAGGTTGCTGAGATACCTGAGGCGATTCAGCCATTGATCAAGGAGTTTGAAGAGCTTTTTCCAGAAGAGCTGCCTGCAGGTTTACCACCGATGCGTGACATCCAGCATTGCATTGATTTAGCTCCTGGAGCTAGTCTACCAAATCTGCCACATTACAGGATGAATCCTCAAGAGGGTCAGATTCTACAGGGGCAGGTGGATGAGCTTTTGAGCAAGGGGCAAATCAGGGAGAGTATGAGTCCATGTGCAGTACCGGCATTGTTAACACCAAAGAAGGATGGGAGCTGGCGTATGTGTGTGGATAGTCGAGCCATCAACAAGATCACAGTCAGGTATCGATTTCCTATTCCACGACTAGATGACATGTTTGATATGCTGAGTGGGTCCAAGTGTTACACTAAGCTGGATCTCAAGAGTGGGTATCACCAGATTCGGATCCGACCTGGAGATGAGTGGAAGACGGCTTTTAAGACAAAGGAGGGGTTGTATGAGTGGATGGTAATGCCTTTCGGATTGTCCAATGCTCCCAGCACTTTCATGAGACTTATGAATCAGGTACTGAAACCATTTATTGGAAAGTTTGTGGTAGTTTATTTTGACGATATCCTGATTTACAGTAAGACAGAAGCAGCCCACTATAATCATATGCGAGAAGTATTAGCGGTGTTGCAGGCCAATGAGTTGTATATCAACTTGAAGAAGTGCAGCTTCTTGACTGATAAGTTGCTGTTCTTAGGGTATGTGGTCAGTGCGGATGGGATTCATGTTGATGAGGACAAGGTCCGTGCAGTCAGAGAATGGCCAACCCCAAAGACAGTGAGTGATGTGCGAAGTTTCCATGGGCTAGCAACCTTCTATCGGAGGTTTGTTCGAGATTTCAGTAGCATAGTCGCCCCTATCACTGAGTGTCTGAAGAAGGGGAGGTTCTCGTGGGGAAAAGAGGCAGAACAAAGCTTTGCCTTGATCAAGGAAAAGTTGAGCACAGCCCCGGTTTTGGCATTGCCCAACTTTGATAAGGTGTTTCAGGTGGAGTGTGATGCATCTGTGGTCGGGATAGGCGCTGTTCTTTCACAAGACAACAGACCAGTAGCATTCTTCAGTGAGAAAGTTTGTGAAGCTCGAAGTAAATGGTCAGCCTATGAGCTAGAGTTCTTTGCTGTAGTACGGACTCTTAAGCATTGGGAGCACTACCTGATTCAGAGGGAGTTTGTATTATACACGGATCATCAGGCATTAAAGCACATCAACAGTCAAGTTAGCATTAACAGGATGCATGCTCGGTGGGTAGCTTATATACAGCGCTTTCATTTCACTCTGAAGCACAAGTCTGGTGTCACCAATAAGGTGGCTGATGCACTCAGCAGGCGAGCATCGTTGTTGACCACCCTACGTACTGAAGTTGTAGGGTTTGATTGCCTCAAGGAGCTGTACGAGAATGACGAGGATTTTGGTGATATTTGGGGTAAGTGTCAACAAACTCATACTGCTATCAATAGTATGTACATCCAGGATGGTTTCCTTTTTCGGGGTAACCAATTATGCATCCCTAAAAGTTCATTGAGGGAGCAGATTATTAGGGAGCTGCATGGTGGAGGTTTGGGTGGACATATGGGCAGAGATAAGACTATAGCACTGGTGGAAGAGAGGTATTATTGGCCACAACTCAAGAGGGATGTTGGAAATCATGTGAGGAAGTGTCCAATCTGCCAAACTGCTAAGGGACAATCTCAGAATACTGGTTTATATATGCCTTTGCCAGTTCCACAAGCACCATGGGAAGATCTGTCTATGGACTTTATACTGGGTCTTCCTCGAACCCAGCGAGGTATGGATTCTATTTTTGTTGTGGTTGACAGGTACTCCAAGATGTCCCATTTCATAGCATGTAAGAAGACTTCAGATGCTACTCGAGTGGCCAATCTGTTCTTTAAAGAAGTTGTGCGTTTGCATGGAGTGCCAAAGTCCATCACCTCTGACCGGGATACCAAGTTCATTAGTCACTTCTGGCGAACTTTGTGGAAGCGTTTTGACACTTCCTTGAATTACAGCAGCACTGGTCATCCACAGACTGATGGCCAGACAGAAGTCGTTAATCGTACTTTGGGGAATCTGATTCGGTGTATCTCAGGTGAGAAGCCCAAGCAGTGGGATCTTGCATTGTCCCAAGCAGAGTTTGCATACAATAGTTCAGTCAATAGAAGCACTGGTAAGTCTCCATTTGCCATCGTCTATTGCGTGCCCCCAAAACACGCTTTGGACTTGGTACCTTTACCTGAGCTTCCAGGAGTGAGCCAAGCAGCAGAGAATATGGCTGACCGTATTCAGGCCATGCAAGAGGAGGTGAGGCAGAAACTGGAAGCTACAAATGCTAAGTACAAGGATGCTGCTGATAAGAAGAGGCGTGAGAAGATCTTCAATGTTGGGGATTTAGTGCTGGTGTATCTTAGGAAGGAGAGATTTCCTGTTGGTACCTACAACAAATTGAAGGATAAGAAGTACGGGCCATTTCAGATTACTAAGAAGATCAACAACAATGCTTATGTGGTTGCTCTTCCTCCAGATATGGGCATTTCTTCTACCTTCAATGTTGCTGACTTATATGATTATCATCCTCCTGATGAACCGGATAGTGGGAACTCGGGGTCGAGTTCTTTTCAAGTGGGGGGCACTAATGTAGAACAGATAGCACACGCCTTCTTGGAGCAGCAAGGGCGCAGGAAGTCACAACGCAAGATCAAAGGGGGGTGCCAGTAGGGGCCATCAGAGGCAACAGTGTCGGAATTGCATGAAATTTGGCAGGTTAAAGGGAAACGGCATTCTGATCCAGATTCATGGTGTCATGAACGTCGCCAAATTTTAGGCAAATTCCTTTGTTAAGGCCCCGAAAACAATGTTTTTGCTATTAATAGTAATATTTGTTTTTCCTTAATAACTTTTAGTTTAAAAGTCAGAATAAGGTCCCGTCTGTTTTGGGACGACCCTTAAGGTCAGTAGTTTATGATTTTGAGTTTAACTCAATTTTGCCATTTTTTGTAAAATTCGGTAATTTTGTCACCTAATCGCTTAATTAGTGCGAATTAGGGTTTTAAACGTTTTTGCTCAGTATTTATATATTTTGTAGTCGTCAGAGGCAAAATAGACTATTATCAATAAACACAGACATTTTGTCAATTTTCTCTTCTGGTGGATTCCAGTTTTATCTCCTTGTGGATTCAGGGAAACCCCTCGTGGATTCGAGGTTTACTACTAGAAACTAACAGTTTAGTTTCTGTTTCATCAAGAGAGTATCGTGTGTGCTTCTCTTCAGGCTTCCGCGACATCAAAAGGATTTGGGTAAGAATCTTTCAAAGATGTAACAATGGAGAGGATGAGAGTAGAGGAATTTGAAGAGTCTCTATGTGAAGATTGTGGATGAATCAATCTTGTTTTTTTTCTAGAGTTTCTCTCTTAAAATTCTCTCTAGAAGCTCTCTACATTTCGTGGGTTTAAGGGGTATTTATACTTGGGTGAGAAGGGAATGCGAAAAGTCAGTTTTTCCCAAACAGGGTGGTCTGACGACTTGGCCTCGCGACTTGACTGAGTCGCGAGTTCAAGCCGTGAGATAACAAAACAACTAGGCTGAACTTTTTGTCCTGTAGTGTTCCAGCTGGCGCGACTGTTTATCTTCTCACACGCTTCACTCGTGTGCTGTATTTGGCGGCTTGCTAGTCGCAAGTCACCTGCGAATCCCAATCATGAATCTCTGCATCTTGCACAATCTTGAGCATTTCTCCACACTCTCTCACTCACTACCCTTACATGATTTCCACCTAAATACAAGGTTAATAATTGCTAAATTACAAGCAAATTTGGCACAAAATAAAGCCAATACAATAGTCGATTAAATTCAACCTTACAATTATTGGTAATTCCATTTCCCCTACAGTTCTTGAAACATTAAATTTTGGTAATTTTCCTAATGAGTTTAACTACACAAACATTGTTTTAATTCCAAAAACTAAATAAATAAATAAATAAACCAAAACTAATCCAAGAGTTTAGGCCAATTAGCTTTTGCAATGTGATTTACTCATGGTTTTAAAAATCAGTACAATCAAGGAACCGAAAAAGCTCCCAGTTCCCAACTTTTACTAATTTTTGACTAGTTTTGGATCAATGGAGAGCCTAAAGGTCACATTATTCCATCAAGGGGAATCTGTCAAGAAGAACCCTTATCACCATACCTCTTTCTTACATGTGCATAAAGTCTTTCATCTTTGTTGAGAGCAGCTGCAGTGATGGTAGCCTCTACGGCCTATACATCTACTCAAGAGGCCCAAAATTGTCATTCTCTGGAGATAAAAGTCTCATGTATTGCGAAGCAACTATGGAGGATTGCACCCAAATTTGAAAAATATCTTAGCATAATATAAACAAGCAGCAAGACAAAAGGTCAACTTGAATAAATCTATCATTTACTTTATCTTGGGAGGATGATAAGTGTGGGGCCCATGGGCCTGATAACCACAGCCCATCGCATAGTAGCCCCAAGGCCAACGCCGAGGAGGACTGACCAGCCAAGGCTAAGTCAGACAAATCCTCTGTTGTAACCCGCGCCGAGAACCTGTTCGTCCTCGGCATTCTAAGGATAACTTTTGGGAGGGGACAAGCCCAGAGCAAGCTGTCACATTCGCACTTAATGCATTCACCTAACCCCTCTGACCGCATTAATGGGGATATAACCCCTTGGCAGGGCAACGTTGATCAGAGTGAACCACTTGAGTACTGATAAGGCCTCTGATGGAACAGACGGCCAGAAGAGAGGCAAATGGATGATCCACAGATGGAATAAGGAGATAGGCAGATGAAAACTATATAAGAAAAGCAAGTAAAGTAAGAGTGGGGGGGGGAAAGAGAAAGAAGAAAAGGGTCTCCTCGGCCACGGGCCGAGGAGCATCCCCCCATTTGTAAAAAAACTCTAAGTATATTTTTACAAAAGAAAGTTCATGCATGGTGATCGAAGGCCAGCATCTAAACCTTTAACCCACTCTCTATAAATTATTGTTTGGGCTTGTTAGGCTGAAAACCCATCAAAACTCAGGGTCAATCCAAACTGAGTCCCTACAATTGGCGCCGTCTGTGGGGAAGGATTAGGGTGCTGGCCGGCGCACCAGGCGAGTGTTCTAAGTATTCGTTTTACAGTAGGTTGAAAAAAAATATATATATATAGAAGATTTGACAGTAGAAAAAAAAAAAAAAAAAAAAAAAAAAAAGATCTTGATATTATTATTTCATGAATAGAAAAAGTACAAGTTACAATCAGAGGCTCAGGCAGGTGTGTTTTACATACAAATTTACAAGCTAATCCTACCAGCTATTTCTGCAATCAGAGGCCCAGGTGGAGCCGCCCTAAGA